>NW_007087662.1:96823-101837 GCF_000164805.1 Carlito syrichta
AAACACTGCTCAAAGAAATCAAATATGACACAAACAAATGGAAAAATATTTCATGCTCATTGACTGGAAGAGTCAACATTGTTAAGATGTCTATCCTACCCAAGGCAATCTGCAGATTTAATGCAATATCCATTAAATTACCAGCAGCATTCTTCTCAGACCTAGAAACAACAATACAGGAATTTATATGGAAATATAAACGATCACGAATCACCAAAACAAAAACAAAAAAACAAGTAAATGGGAGGCATCACACTCCCAGACTTTAAGCTTTATCATAAAGCTACAATAATCAAAATAGCCTGGTATAGGTACAAATACAGGCATATAGACCAATGGAACACAATAGAGATTCCAGAAGCAAAATCCCAATTTCTCAAACAGCTCATCTTTGACAAAGCCAACCCACTGGGGAGAGGAGAACCTAGTCAGTAAATGGTGCTGGGAAAACTGGCTGACCACATGAAGAAGATTAAAACAAGACCCCTACTTATCACCACACAAAAAATCAACTCTAAATGGATCACAGATGTAAACAGAAAACCTCAAACCATAAGAACCTTAGAAAATGCAGGACACACCCTTATGGAAATTGGAATTGGCAACAAACTCCTGATCAAAACCCCTAGTGCCCATGCCATAAGAGATAAGATAGACAAGTGGGAGCTCATCAAGCTGACAAGCTTCTGCAAAGCCAAAGAAACCACTGAGAGATCGGGGAGACAGCCCACAGACTGGGAAAAAAATATCTGCCAACTGTGTATCTGTCAAAGGCCTAACATCTAGGATCTACAAGGAACTCAAATGTGCCAAAAAGAAAAAAAACAAACAGCCTCATAAAAAAGTGGGCAAAAGACATGAATACTTCTCAAAAGAAGATATATGGGCAGCCAACAGATACATGAAAAAATGCTCAGCCTCACTAGTCATCAAAGAAATGCAAATTAAAACCTCACTGAGTAACCACCTAATTCCAGTCAGGACGGTCATTCAAAAAAACAACAGATGCTGGAGAGGATACAGGAAAAAGAGAACACTTTCTACACTGTTGGTGGGAGTGTAAACTAGTACAACCTCTGTGGAAAACAGTGTGGCAATTCCTAAAAGATCTAATAATTGACCTCCCATGTGACCCCGCAATCCCCCTACTGGGAATATACCCAGAGGAACTCAAATCACTCTATGAAAAAGATATCTGCACATGCATATTTATTGCAGCATTATTTAAAATAGCAAAAACATGGAACCTACTATGCTGCCCATCAAAAGAGGACTGGCTTTTTTTAAAATGTGGTACATATATACAATGGAATATTATGCAGTCATAAAGAAGGACGAAATTATGAACTCTGCAGCGACTTGGATGGACTTCGAAGCTATAATACTGAGTGCTCTATCACAGAAACAAAGAACCTAGTATCACATATTCTCACTTGTAAGTGGACCTTGAACAACTGCAGTAATACTACAAAAAAGGAATTGGCAGTAGTAGGAAACTGTCAGGGGAGGGAATGGGCACACCTTGTCAACAAGGGCACCTGCATAATGAACATTTGTATACCTCACCCCAAATTGGACCCCACATATTTAAAATAAAAAATGTTTTACACAAAGTTTAACATGAACATATTCTTTGACCCATCATGCTTCAGATAATTTACCCTACAGACATACCTTTACAACTGTGAACAATAACACCCACAAAAAGTATTACTTGTTATTAAAAAAAAATGAAAACATAAATGTTTTTTGATAAGGGAAAGATTAAATAAAGTAATGAGCACCATAACACAGAACAGTATCCACCCATTAAATGGAATCAGGTATATGTATATGTACTCACTGTAAAGAAAGTCTACATTGCATTGCTGAATATTAATGTTTTTGAACACAACTTATTTTTAACTCAAAGAGAATTGTTTGTGTTTGTGTGTGTGTGTGTGTGTGTGTACAACTAGTAGTGTGTGTGTACATGGCAAGTAGTAGTGTGTGTGTGTGTGTGTACATGCATGAGTTCAAATTCTCACCTAGATGATTTCAATTGCTTTGTGACAGATCTCCTGGCTTTTCCTCCGATCTCCCTATTCTATTCATACAGTAACCCAGGTAATCTTTTTAAGAAGCAAGTCAGATCATATCATTACCCTGCTTCATCTCCTCCAAAATCTTCCAGTTACACTTAGAATAATCTCAGGTTCTTATGACCTATAAGACCTAGAATGATATGGCCTCACTACCTCTCCAGGTCTCATTTTTGCCACTGGGACCCTAGCTCTTTGTATGCTAGCCACAAAAGTCTGTTTCATTCTCAGTCACAATAATACATCTGCTTCCGAGCATCTTTGCACTTGATCTCTCTGTTGTAAGACACCCTTCCCCCGAAATAATCACACGGCTAGGCACTATCATTTGATTCAGATCGCTGTACAAATGCCATAACATCTGAAAGGATTTCCCTGACCATGAGATCTAGTAAAGGATGATACTTTATCATTCTCTATTCTCACACGTTGGCTTATTTTTCTTCATGTTACTTATCACTACATTGCATTATATAATTATCTATTTATTTGGTAATTATAAAAATAATATAAAAACTCCAGGAGGATAGAGACCTTGTTTTGTTAGTGGCTGTGTCAGACCCGCAAACTGTGCAGTATATGTCTGCATGTGCATAGAAAGCATTTGGAAGGACCCAGCTAAGCTGTTGTTTTTCATTTTAAATTCACACATGTAATTAACGTATAAAAATTTCAGTTATGTATTTTTTTCACAGTAAAAAAATCCTGATTAAACATCTGTTACTCACTCCTTGAATTCCATTCATCAGCAAATAAAAAATAAATCTCACAGCCAAACAGGAACTGTCAAATAATCAGTGATCAAATAAAAGCACTAAAGTAGCTCTCCCTTTCTAAAATTCAAGATTATTTTTCTGCCTGTTAGGAAAATTATTTCATGAACTCAATCTGACAATAGTTGGAAAATAATAATATATTGCCAACCATAAGCAAAAACTAAGCAATAATTATGGCTGACTTAGTTTTTACAGAGTTATTCTTTTCTTTTTTTTTTAAAGTGTGCAAATTTTTCTCTGTGCTAATACATTCCAAATTTTAGAATTCAGAGTCCAATTCTCTTTAAATTATTATTACTATTATTATTTCTTTTTCGAGGCAGGGTCTTGCTATGTCACCCAGGTTAGAGTGCAGTGGTATGATTATAGCTCGATGTAGCCTCAAATTCCTGGGCTCAAGTGACCCTTCTGCCTCAACCTCCCACCCTTGCTACAGGAACACGCAACCATACCTGGCTAATGTAAAAAAAAAACATTTTTGGGGGGGGGTAAAGACAAGGTCTTGCTATGTTACCCAGGCTGGTCTTGAACTCCTGGCCTCAAGCTATCCGCCTCAAGCTATCCTCCCACCTAGGCCTCCTGAATTGCATGAGCCACCGTACCCAGCCTAAAATGTTTAAAATAAGTATTAACAAGGAAGCAAATTGATATTAAGCATTACTTATAGTTAATATATGAACTGACATATATTATGATTATATCCTGACAGTCTGGGTCCCCTAACAAAAAGATATTTCCAAAGGTTTCCATTATTATGAGATTCTTTGTTGTCAAAAGCAATGCAAATGTGTCACCTATAAAAGGTGAATCTTCACAATTAAATCTTGGAAAGAGAATGATCTAATATACTTTAAATACTCTAAAGAAGAGTTTAAACCACTTGCTTAACCCATTCATTTAAAAAATATTAAAGTATAACTATATCCCTAAGGATCCTGGCTAGAAAGATATAATATATAGAAGGAAGTGATGTTTAAGTAAAAGACTGTTTTCAAATGTGCAAGCAAAGTTAAGAGAAACTAGGACTGGATGGTGAAGCACTCCTAGGCTGGCCACAGCAGAGAGATATTACTAGACTAAACCCAACAGGGGAAGGGACAGGAACAGTTACTGGAACCGAGAGCTGTAACCGTAGCAGAGGGCCATACAATGACGGAGCACAGTTACTAACAGCCTGCAATCTAGCAAAGAGGAGCTGTTAGAATAAATATTCCTCTCTGTCCTCCTGCCAATGCCTTCCACTGGCTGAACCCAACATGAAGTCAGAGGACAAAGCAGACCAGTTGATACAGCTCTTGGAAGTCAGCCTTCTGAGGCACAGAGCATAGTGCATAAGGGTGGAGAATGTGCATAAGGGTGGAGAATGTGTCTGGCGAGGCAAAAGAATCAAACAGCACAGTACCACTTAAGTATTAACTTTCGAGAACTAATGGAAATTAGAAAAGACGGAAATTTTACCGTTGAATTTCTTTTTTTTTTTGAGTTGGAGTCTCACTCTGTCACCCAGACTGGAGTGCAGTGGCTGCTCCCGGCCAAGCCAGCCTCGACCTGCTGAGCTCCGGCGATCCTTCCACCTCAGCCTTCCAAGTAGCTGGAATTGCAGGCATGCGCTACCACGTCCAACTAATTTTTTGATTTATTGTAGAGATGAGGTCTCGCCTGCCCAGGTGGGTCTCGAACCCGTGGGCTCAGGCAATCCACTCACCTCAGCCTCCCAAAGGCACGGGATTACAGGCTGAGCCACAGAGCCCGGCTCAATTCCTGTATTTTAACTTCCAGGTCTGAGAAGAATAATGTTGGCAATTTACTGGGTATTGTGCTGAATCTGTAGATTTTCTTGGGGAGGATGGACATCTTAACAACATTAACTCTTCCAATCCATGAGCATGGAATATATTTCCACTTATTTGTTTGCTTGTTTTGAACAATGTTTTGTAGTTTTAATTGTAATGGTCTTTCACATCTCTGGTTAGGAAGATGCTAAGGTATTTCACTTTTTGTGGCTATTTTGAATGGGATTGTCCTTTTTATTTGGTTCTCTGCCTGTTTGTTTTTGGTGTATAAAATGCAAATGACTTCTGCATGCTTATTTTGTACCGTGAGACTTTGCCAAAGTCCATTATCAGTGCAGGCAGGTTTTTTTCACAGATTCTCTTG
>NW_007087662.1:101857-107804 GCF_000164805.1 Carlito syrichta
GCACGCTACCACACCCAGTTAATTTTTTGATTTATTGTAGAGATGAGGTCTCACCAAGTTGCCTGGGCAGGTCTCGAACCCGCAGGCTCAGGCAATCCACTCACCTCAGCCTCCCAAAGCGCAGGATTACAGGCTGAGCCACCAAGCCCGGCTCTGTTGAATTTCAATAAAAAATTTTGCATATGTGGAAACCATCATCACTCTAGATTTGCATATTTGATAATGATCATCACTCTAGATTTATGTATCTTTATGAGCTCTTTATGGCAAAAGTCATTAGAACCAAGTATCAAAATGAACCTACATTAAAACAAATCTTTCAAATAGCACTACAGCCAAGTATTAAACCAAGATTTTCAAAATTAAGGAAGTATCACAAAGCCCTCCCCAAAAATAACCTTTCGTACCATTAATAATAGAGATAGAGAGAGAGAGAGAGAGAGAGAGAGGAGTCTTACTCTGTTGCCCAGGTTGGAATGTGTGGCATGCTCACGGCTACCATAGCCTTGACCTGCTGAGACCAGGAGATTCTTCTGTCTCAGCCTTCCAAGTAGCTAGAGCCACAGGCACACACCATCACGTCCAGCTAATTTTTTTAATTTATTGTAGAGACAAAGTTGCCCGGGCTGGTCCTGAACCCCTGCGCTCAGACAGTCCTCTTGCCTCCAGCTCCCACCTCCCAAAGTGCAGGGAGTCCAGGCATGAGCCACTGTGCCCAGTCGAAAATATATTTTCAAATATGCTTATTTACTCTCTCGTCTGAAGTATCTAGTTTAGTTTATGTTTTATAATATATAAAACACAACAGTAAATAACCTATATATAATTTATAAATAGGCATAACTGAAGGTACACATTCAATTTTTTTTCTGCTTGGGAAGTCAGACCAGTTTGGAGATCATTCCTCTCATCTGCAGCAATAAGCTATCTGATGCACAAAAAAGTATTCAGAAAAAAAGAAGTCTACAAAAAAGCATGTATCACCGACTATTAAACTTATTTTCTACTTGATCTTTACCTTCTGTTCTCCAGTTGTTACTTTTATCCCCTCCTGAATTTCTTTTTTATCCTCATTCAGACCTCCAGTCCCTTGTTTTGACTCATTTGCTCTAACATAATTAACCCTCTTTTAGCTATTCACAAAGATAACTAGTTGAGACTCATAATACATGACTGACCTCTTTTCTTATCTCGCCTTCCTTGCCCTATCTTTCCGTCTCAGGCATGTAGTCTCTCACATCTCAGTCAAAAGCTCCTCCACGCCTATACGTCCTCTTGTATAACCAAAAATAACCATCTTGTATTCTGTCGTCTAACTATGATGTCAACTGCGCTCAGCGGTGCCTAAAGTGACTTCTTTGAAAGTGGTCATCCCCCTATTTCATTCCCCAAAACAGCAATTTCTGAGGCCATCATTATCCAAAAGCTTCACTACACACCCACCATCACTTAGCAGCTGACTCTGCCTGCCACTTATTTCAGAGAAAATGGAAGTTTGAAAGTAAGGCTCCATTAACTTCCTGCTTCTCAAAACCCAAAATTATCTGAATGCAGGCGCGTTCTTACTTTACATTTCAGTTAAAATGTACCTCCAATCCTCTGATAAAAAATGAATCACACACACTGGTCTTCAGAATTTGTATTTCATTAATTATCGTCTGCATCTTCAACCTCTCTATCTATACCTGCTTTTAGCATAACATGTCCAAGTTCATATTAAAAACAAACCATTCCCCAAGTCATAGCTAAACTTTTGGTCTACTTCATCTTTCATTCACATCGCAGTCTACTACAATGTGGCTTCTGTTTGCTGCTCTACTGAAATCACTCTTCCCAAATGATCTCCTGGTTAGAAAATGCAAAGGTTATTTTACTCAACCTCTCTATACTATCTGATCACTCTTTTGCCAAGAACTTGAATTGACTTTGCAGAAAGAACAGTTTTAGATGGTTGTGAAAGAGTAGAGAGGGAATGTTAAATAATAACAAAGTCATTTATTCATATTATTCAAAATATGTACTAAACAACAAGGATTTAGCATGCTGACAATTTGTGTTACAAAATGAAAAGTGTAAACATCAAAGATGAAAGGTTGAAACACTGGTGACACCACTGACAAAATGTGAAAGTCAAAAACAGTAATAAGGAAACCAGGAAGGAGATCTGAATTAGAAACCTACTTAGTTTTTAACAGTTGGAGGCAACAGTTGCACAACCGACTGGAAAAGTTCTAGAAACAGAAACATGAAACAAAAACAATAGAAGGGCTCAAGATATTGATTTGGAGTCTCGATGTAAGTAACGCCTTAAAAAATGATTTTTCCAAAGGAATATAGGGAGCTAAGATCTTAAGGTATAACTTTAGGGATTATCCACAGTTATGAGGAAAAACACAGCAAAAAAAGGGGAAGGCCAGGCACAGTGGCTCACACCTGTAATCTCAGCACTTTGGGAAGCTGAGGCGAAAGGCTAGCTTGAGCGCTGGAGTTTAAGACCAGCCTAGGCAACAGAGTAAGTCCTTAATTCCACAAAAAAGTTTTTAAAAAGAATTAGGCACATGTGGTGGTATGTGCCTGTAGTTCCAGCTACTCGGAAGGCTAAGGCAGAGGGTTGCCTAAGCCTAAGCGGTCAAGACTAGAGAGCTACGATCACACCACGGTATTCCAGCCTGGGTGAGAGAGTGAGACCTTGACTCAAAAATGAAAGACAACTCACAAGCTGAGCAAGAAATGAGTTGCAAAATAGTATAATATAGGTCAAGGGAGAAAAGTTTTAAGTACTAAGTGATCTAAATGGTTTAATTTTCCAGATAGACTGAAAAAGGACCATGGGAAAGCCAAGGATTAAGCAAGAAGGCATTAAACAATAAAATTCAAGAAGGCAACTTCAATAAGGAATTAACTGCAAATAACTTTATAATGTAAAAAACAAAAAAAATCTTTCAAAGCCTTTGATCATTTTTGAAATGGCACCAAATAAATGATAAAATGCAAATGAAAATTATCACAACTAATTTTTTAATCAAATATTTTGTTTAGGATGAATTTTTTTCTTCATTTTTCTGAATTTAAGGAAGGCACAAAGGAAAATGTAAAGTTTTTATTTACATTGAAATAGCTTTGAAAAGTGCCTTACCAACCTCAACAAGTTTGATAAGTTTTTTGTTTTTTGTTTTTCAGAGAGGGTCTCACTCTGTTGCCCAGGCTGGAGTGCAGTGGTATAATCATAGCTCACTGCAGACTTCATCTCCCAGGCTCAAATGAGCCTCCCACCTCAGCCTCTTGAGAAGTTGGAACTATAGGCAGGTGCCACCATGCCCAGCTATTCTAATTTTTTGTAGAGACAGGGGTTTTGCTTTGCTGCCCAGGCTGTTGATAAGCATTTTTAATAAGAAGGGCTAGCCGGGCTCGGTGGCTCAGCCTGTAAATCCTGCGCCTTTGGGAAGCTGAGGTGAGTGGACTGCCTGAGCCCGTGGGTTTGGGACCCGCCTGGGCAGCGAGACCTCATCTCTACAATACAATCAAAAAATCAGCCAGGCGTGGTAGCGCATGGCTGTAATTCCAGCTACTTGGAAGGTTGAGGCGGAAGGATTGAGGTTGAGCGGCCACTGCACTCCAGTCTGGGCGACCGAGTGAAACTCCAACTCAAAAAAAAAAAAAAAAAAAGAAGGGCCTGCTGACCACATTACTACTACTACTGCTATTCCCTACCATTCAGAACCACTCAGGGAGTTCTCAGTGCAGGCAGAACACAAGCTCCCCAGGTCGTGAACTCTCATACTGTCCAGATGTGTCCAGGTTCCCTAGAAGATGCCACAGATATGATGAGTCTGCAAAGCAGGCAGGTAAATTCCTTGGCTTCCTGCTCCTGGCCAACTCTCCTATACAGCTGCCAAAGCACTGATGGGGCTTTAAAGAAGCAGCTTGCACATTTGGGACACTTTCCGACTCAGACAATGGCACAAAGCAGACAGACAGAAAAGCTAGGACAGGTCTTGTCCCGCCTTCCTGAAAGAGCAGGCCTTAAAGAAATATAAAGACCTGGCAAGAGCTAGCAGTATGATTGAAATTAGGAGGATATAGCAAGTGGATATTATGGTGTCCATAAAAAATAAGCAATACTGTCAACTTTTCATCTTTCATTCCATGAGTGAGAAGAATGTCATTTCTATTCCTCACAAACCAGTAATTTCTATCATTTTCTCACATATTTCTTATGTCAAGTAATGAAGACATGGATGATAGAAACGTTGATTCTACTATACTTACTAAAAAACCATATCCTATAGAAAAATAAATACATTAAAAAATTGGAAAAGAACATTTTGACAGTGGACTCACTCTTGCAGATACTAAGAATTTTAAAGCCACAATAAGAAAGAAGTTTAATATTAGAAAATGACTAGTTAGGTCGACAGCAGAGTGGGAAAAGTTCAAAAACAGATCCAGATACACCAGGAAAATATTATAAAGACAGTATTTGAAAACAAAGGAGAAACGTGATATTGCAACAACTGGCTGGACATTTGAGGAAAACAATGCAGCTACATTTCAACCTTACTTCTTCTGTGTGTTTTAGTTTGTTTGTTGTTTTTCTTAGAGTCAAGTCTTCCCTGTCACCCAGGCTGAAGTGCAGAGATCACAGCTCACTTGTAACCTCGAACGCCCGGCTTCAAGCAGTCCTCTGCCTTGGCCTCCCCGAGTGTTGGGATTACATGTAATCCCAATTGTGCCAACTGAGCTGAGCCTCAACCTCACTTCTTAAGCAAAATAAGTTCCAGACAGAACCACTCATTCATTCATTCATTTATTCCTTCATTCAATATTAACTAAGCACTTACAGGTAGTAAGATAGGCGTTGGCATCAACACTGACAGGCAAGACTCATGTCCTCACTGACCTTATATGATAGTACAGAAAAGATACAAAAAGTATGTAAATAAATACATATGTGATACATACATAGAAAATGCAGCCAACAATTTTTTTTGAGGAAGTGACAAGATGAGAAACCAGCCACTAAAACAAAACAAAATACACTTGAGGATAGGGAGTTCTAGATAAAAGAAAGCAAGTATAAAGGCCCTGAGGTGAGAAAAAGTTTGGTAGGAATGTAGGAAGAACAAAAAGCCAAACTTTTTACAATGACCTAAGTGTCAATGAAGTATTTAACTTAAACAGAGTACTGACTTCACTTAATGTACATTTTTAAAATTTCACTCTGGCTGATGGGTAGAAATGGACTGTAGGAGGAAAAAGCAGATGAAAACAAGTAAGGAAACGATCACAGTATTCCAGGCAAGAGATGACAATGGCTCTACATAAGTGGTGCCAATAGAAAGAAGCAGACATCACAATAGTAAGAACCTGGAAGCAACCATGCTGCCCATCAAAAGAGGACTAGATTTAAAAAATGTGGTACATATACACGATGGAATACTATGCAGCCATAAAAAAGAACAAAATCATGAATTTTGCAGCAACTGGATGGAACGAGAGTCTATAATACTGAGTGACCTCAAACAGAAACAAAGATCTGAGTATCATATTTTCTCACTCATATAGTGGACCTTGATCATCCAACGTATTACCATAAGAAAATGACTGACAGTGGTGGGAAACTATGGTGGGTAGAGGGGAAAGGAGATGGAATTAAGGTAGTAAATATCTGTCTGGGGACGAGGAGACACCTCTTATCAACAAAGGTGCCTGAATGAAGCATATTTGTATACCAACCCTTAACTGTATCCCACAATATCATAATAAAAAATATTGATTATAAAAAAAAGAAAAGAAAATGTGATACATATACACATAGAGTACTACATGCTCATAAAAAAAGAATAAAATCATGTCCTTCACAGCAACATGGATGCAGTTAGAGACCATCATTCTAAACAAATTGCCACAGAAACAGAAAATGGAACACTGCATGTTCTCACTATTA
>NW_007087662.1:107824-125834 GCF_000164805.1 Carlito syrichta
GTACACCTAACCCTTAACTGTACCCCACAAAACCATAATAAAAAAATTGATAAAAAAAGGAAACCCCCAAAATTAGAATAAATTAGAATAATTAGAAATTAGAATGCAAAGTCATTAGGTAAATGAAAAAAAAAAGAAAGAAGCAGACAAAATTTAAAATACACTTTGCAGTAGAAAGTACAGAACTGGCTGATACACTTAATATGGAAAATAAGTGAAAAGAAGGTTCAATGAAAAATGCTAGCCTTTTTTTTTTGTCCAGAGCAGCATGGTAGATGATGGAATCTGCTAAGACTAAGTTAAATTTAAAGCAAAACAAAAAAGCCAAAAGTTCATTTTTGAACAAGTTAAAGTTTGAAATAGCTATTAGACAAACAGTTAGATATAAGAAACTATTAACTGAAGATGATCCAGAGACTGGTGAAAGGAGATATATTTCTTGTTGTTATACCACTTGTATTGTTTAATTTTTGCCACCAGAGGCAAACTAATTAAAAAATTAATATAATATTAACTAATTAAAATATTACTTTTCAAACTTATTAACTATTACGAATACAAACACTAACACGAGATTGCTAAAAAGTCTACACACATTACAGTTACATCTCAACCATTTCCTTTAGACTTCCACAACAGCTATATTTTATATGCATAATTTTTAATTATCTATATTGTAAATATTCTCAATCTTACTGCCACAGTGTCCAAGCGCTTCCTGGTCCTTAAAATCTTTTATGATCCTTTTCTACCAAGACTATCTCTCAGTAGATTCTTTTCCCTCAATCCTTAGTTTTTGCTCAGAAGCAACATAGCATGAAGATTAGCTTGGGCTCTAGGGTCAAACTGCCTGAATTCAAATCCAAGTCCTACCATTAACTAGTTTGGGAAAATTAATCTCTGTGTCCAGTTTCATCATTTGTAAAAGAAATATAAATCACTATATCTCAAGAGTTGGTGTGAAGATTAAATATTTATTTATTTATTTGTTTGTTTTTGAGAAAGCAGAATTTATTAGGAGGACAGAAAAGCTCCCACAGTGGGAGGGGACCTGAAGGGGTTGCCCAAGATTAAATAATTTAATAAAGGTAAAGCCCTTCAAACAGTGCTATAGAGTAGCACTTAATAAATGCCAACTATTATTAAAATTATGATAAAAAGTAGTTTTAACATTTCTTTTGGGCTTTTGTGTATGAAAGACAACCAAAACAGGTTTTGCTTCCATTCCTTGTTGTGTATTGTTAAATTAATTATGAGCACTGTTGAAATGTACAGTTAAAAACAGTGGAGTCAGCCGGGCTCGGTGGCTCAGCCTGTAATCCCAGCACTTTGGGAGGCCGAGGTGAGTGGACTGCCTGAGCCCGCAGGTTTAAGACCCGCCTGGGCAGCTTGGCAAGACCTCATCTCTACAATAAATCAAAGATTAGCCGAGCATGGTAGCGCGCGCCTGTAGTTCCAGCTACTTGGAAGGCTGAGGCGGAAGGATCGCCGGAGCCCAGCAGGTAGAGGCTGCGGTGGCCGGGAGCGGCCACTGCACTCCAGTCTGGGCGACAGAATGAGACTCCAACCCCCCCAAAAAAAACAAAACAGTGGAGTCATGAAAATACTAAGGGTGCCCAAAAAAATGCATTCACATTTTAAGCGATGTTAAGAGACGTTTGCCATAATTAGAAGTGTCTGGACGCTGATAGGAACCACTTTGAGCACCTCTTACAAATCGCAGAAGTCAAACATGACTTGTTTATCAGTATTTATTGAGTATTACAGTTTTAATACAGCTTTTTTTTTCAGTACAAAACATTTTTAAAGTACAGTGTCACTATAAATCTTAAAAACTCATCGGGGCATGATTGATGGCCTTGGTCTATTTTTTAATGAGTATGGCTGATTTTTAGTGAAAGTCGTTCTCTCATTTTTTTCTTGGTAGCCAAACAAAACAAAAAATAGGTAACCCACATAGAAAATGTAAATGTTTTAGAAGAAAAACTACAGGGTAAAAAAAACAACACTACAGGGTCTAACTGCTGCCATTCTTCAGGGTCCTACTATTGTTATCCTATTAGTGCATAACAGAAAACGCTGAAAGAAACACAGTTTCACATGTAACAACATTCACACCAAGAAAAAAACAAAACCAAAAAAAACAACTAACAGTTGATAAACAAGATATAAAACTGCATAAACAGCAAATTCAAATTGTGTTTAATTTGTGTGTGTAAATACATAAATACGTTCACAGATGAGATAAGGCAGGCTAACACCTAATTACCTCTGTCTGATGAGATGGGTGATTTATTTTAATTTTAATTTTAGGACAATATTTTTTCCAAATCTTCAAAGAGCATGTAGCAAATACTAAGCAGAGTGTTTGGTATAGAGAAAGAAATGAATAAATATTAATCATTAGAAAAAGTTTAAACTGCTAATAAACAACTAGGAGACTTCAGTTATCCTATAATTACATACTCTTCCCATGAACTTTTAAAAAATAGTCTTGAGTATAATGAACGGCCTTTGATTTAAATTTTACTATTAACCAAATTCCTCTACTGGAATTAACAAGTAGAAAAAATCACTAACGTACTAGTAATTGTACCATAATTCGGGATTTAGATAGACTGAAGATTATAAATGGCTCTCATACGTGTTCAGTATTCTGTGGAACATCATGAAATACTATCATTTTTGTTTCTAATACCATCTACTAGCAATATTATATATTACTTGACCATGTTCTTATAAGTACTAAATTATGTTACAAACACAGATTTGTGTCTATAAAAACTAAGCCGCAAAATTAAGCATATTGTCAATATGTGTTTATGTTTTATTAATTATCTTTTTTTGGTTATTGGTAAAGTTGCTAAAAACACTTTGGTAGATTAAATAACTTGGTAGATAGAATAATTTAAATTGCTAAAATTCTGTATTTGACATAATTTTTTTCCCCTAAGAATTGGCAGAAGAATGAAATGATTCAATTAAATAGATAAAACAAGCCAGGCACAGTGGCTCATACTGTTACCCAGCATTTTGGAAGGCAGCAGCAGGAGGATGGTTTGAAGCCAAGAGTTTTGAGACCAGGTTGGGCAACATTAGTAAGACCCCATTTCTACAAAAAAATGTTTAAAAAATTAGCCAGGCATGATGGCATGCACCTGTAGTCCCAGCTACTCAGGAAGCGGAGGTGAGAGGATCACTTGAGCCCAGGAGTCCAAGGCTGCAGTTAGCTATGATCACACCACTGTACTCCAGCCTGGAAGACAGAGTGAGACCCCCAACTCAAAAAAATAAAAAATAAACAAAATAATTAAGTCCAATCTAACTTATTTAGAGATGTACATCTATCATATTAGCTAAATTTGGCACAGCAAAGTAGTCTTTCTCTTCTTTATAGCATTACTCAGAGATTTCTGCAACATAAAAAACAAATTTTTCCAGGTGTGTGTGTGTGTGTGTGTGTGTGTGTGTGTGTGTGTGTGTGTGTGTGTGTGTGTAGTTTTCAACTTTGCTTATTCTTTTGACTTGGAAGTCAAAAGAATAAGCAAAGCTGAAAACTAAGGGATGAGAAAGATCAAACAGTGTAGTTTTCTCCTCTATTTTATGTATGTGTCCCTTGTAATTCTCTAGTTTAAAAGCCTTTAGTACAACAATTCCCTAAAATGGAATATCAAACTCTTTATTAGCACAGCATATTGGGCCCTCTATGATCTGGCTCTCCCAGTCAGAGCTGTCAGTACCTTTCTATATATAATTATATTCTAGTCAAACTAAATTGCTAGCCATTCCCTAGCTATATACAGTGGGTTTTTTGCCTTTGCACTTCTGTTTTTTTTTTTTTTGGTTGTTCTGGGTTTTTTTTGGTTGTTTTGTTTTTTGAGTTGGGAGTCGCTGTCGCCCAGGCTGGAGTACAGTGGTATGCTCTTGGCCATTGTAGCCTTGACTTGCTGGACTGAGGCAATCCTTCTACTTTGGCCTTCTGCGTAGCTGGAACTACAGCCGCGCACCACCATACCTAGCTAACTTTTTTATTTATTGTAGAGATGAGGGCTCACCAAGTTGCCCAAGCTGGTCTCGAACTCCTGGGTTCAGGCAATCCTTTCACCTCTGCCTCCCAAATTGCTGGGATTACAGGTGTAAGCCACTACACCTAACTCTGCACTTTTGAATATGCTATTATTGTTGCCTAGAATAACCTTTACACCAACTTAGTTTATCTATTCCTGTCTTTCCATATTCATCTTTGAATCTCTCTACTCTAATAATAGGCATTGTAAATATTTGTCGAATATAATGAACTGTACCTGTCTCAGCACATTAACTACCCTCTACCATGCTTCTGAATATTGGATCTACGCCTTACGGGAGGACATGATGTCTGTATTCAACTTAAAAAATACCCGCCTGCAGTTGAAGAGCTAGCCTCTAGATATAAAAATGCATAAGAAATCTCAAAATTTATTATAGCAAACAGATATGTAAACAGGTCACTTCAGTATCATAGTATTTTAAACCTTCAATACAAATATGAATCCCAAAGGTGGGTCACGTAAGCGCAGAGGAACACACCTCACCTATGCTGAGAACAAGAGGGGGAAAGAAATGGGCAAAGAAGTTTTTCTGATGATAGGACAATTCTGCTGAGTCTTAAAGAACAAGCAGCGCCAGGCTGGGTGGCTCAGCCTGTAATCCCGCGCTTTGGGAGGCTGAGGTGAGTGGATTGCCTGAGCCGTGGGTTTGAGACCCGCCTGGGCAATTTGGTGAGACCTCATCTCTACAATAAATCAAAAAATTAGCCGGGCATGGTAGCGTGCACCTGTAGTTCCAGCTACTTGGAAGGCTGAGGTGGAAGAATCGCTGGAGCCCAGCAGGTCGAGGCTGCGGTGGCTGTGAACATGTCACTGCACTCCAGTCTGGGTGACAGAGTGAGACTCCAACTCAAAAAAAAAAAAAAAGGACAAGCAGAAATTCTGGCCTAATATGGTCATCCTGTTTTATTTTATCTTTATTATATGCTATTTCATTAGTTCAAGAATTACAACACAAGACTCTAAAGATGCAAAACAAAGAAAACAACACCTCCTCTGCCCTCATGAGACCACAGTCCACATGGTGAGACAGATTCATCCCCAGCATAATTTTTTTTGTTTTGTTCCTAAGTGCTATTGACAGAAGCAAAACAAAGAATCCCAGATAATGGGGGGGGGGGAAGCAAGTAATTCTGCATCAGGCTTCACAGAGGCGGCAACACGAGGCAGGCCTCAAATGATAAGAATTCCACTTGACGTAGAAAAGGGAAACAGGCTTTGAAGCGGAGAAGAGGGACTTCAGATGTGAACTGTCCACAACAATTTTATGGAATGAATGGACAATAAATGGAATACTAGATAAAACCAATACCTTATTCAACACATAAGTATCACTGCAAAACAAGAAATAAATTCACGTTACTCACAAAGGAATGATGTCTCCAAGACAATAAGTCATACACAAACTCTGCCAGAGTTCTAGAATACCAAGAAGGAGATTGCTAAGATCTTTGTCCTCTTTTTTTTGTAACTTTTAACTTTTATATTTTAAAGATGTGGGGTACAATTCAGTGTTAGGTATACAAATGTTCGTTATGCAGATACCCTTGTTGATGATCCTCTGTCTTAATGCAGAGCAAAACTATTCCTTAAAGTCAGAGTTAAGTTCAGTCTCTCTAAACATCTAACAGTATAACCATGGGCATAATATAAGAATATTTATCTTCAGGTACTATTCAGATTCTCTGTTGTTGTTATTTTCACTAAAGGCCTCATCTTTTCATTTAGCTCACTGGAATTTTCTCCACTTTAACCAAATATCATCATAAATTAGTGGACACTTGGTAAAACTGTAGCTTAAACTTCAACCTTTCCTGTGGTCCTTCAACAACCTAACAGTTTTGCACTCTCTCAGCAGAAAAACTAAAATGTGTATGCATGTGGGCGTGTGCACACACACTTTTGTATGCTGCATTTGGGGAGGGGGACAGTTCTAGGACTCTGTTTAAAAACTTTAACCTTATAAAGACTTGGAACTCATACTGAACTATGAAAGAGAAATGCAAAATTTAAAAATCAACCAAAAGGCTATGAGGCTAACACTGAGAGAGGGCAAAGCACTGTCACGAACATGTGGGGGTTTTTAAAAATTATTTTATTTCTAAAACATGGGGTACAAATGAGGGTCAGGTACACACGTGGTCATCATACAGGTAAAGTGTGGGTGCCCTTATTGATGTTATATGCCCCCCCCCGGCAGTGTCCTACTATTGTCAACGTTATGAAAGTTAACCTTGGATCTCTTTCATTGCTCAGCAAAAGTCAAGTAAGAAACACAGAGAGTAGTATTATCACACAATATAAAATCATACAAACAAGTTTAAATGGATACAAGTGGTTGGCAATACAGCCCAAGGTCTTTGACATTAGGCTAAGTCTTCTTTTTTCTTTTAACTTTGATGCTATTTAACATATTAGAGCCCTATATAACAGGGTTAACTCCTAGAATTAATACTTTTATATGATTCTAAGTTAAAATCAATTTTATAAATAAAGTAGCTTGCCCTGGAAATTAGTTTTATAAATGCTACCAGAGGATGAAACTATTAAAAAATTACTTGCTGTATAAAGTTCAACAGGTGAATGCTGCCTATACAGGTAAACAAAATCTAAAAGATAAAAATCTTATTACAGTCACCACTGTTTTCAACAAATGCAGCACAAGTATGCCATCACAATTTACTTAAAATGTATAACCAGAACCTGATGGATGAACATATTACCTAAGGAGGTAGTAACACTCCCACCCCAAGTCATCCTCAATTTAATGAATCTTCTAAAACTAACTACCAATTTATAGGAAATAGAGAGGATGAAGGATTAGCAAGTTACTAGAAAAACCCAGGACTGTAGGAAACTCCAGGCTAACAACCTCGTGTCTTCAACATGATTTTATTGCAAGGAAATAAGAAAGACAGAAAGAGATTGAGCTACAAATGAAAGACTTACAAACCAATCACAATGTATGTGGATTGTGATTCATAATATAAAATATTTATAATTCTAATTTTCAAAACAATTGGAAATGTGAAAACTGGCTAAATATTTGTTATTAAGAAAAAAATGTTTTGATGTATACACACACACACACACACACAACGTTTTTTTCTTTTTTGAGAGTCTTGCTGTCCCCTAGGCTGGAGTGCTGTGGTGAGATTATAATTACGGCTCACTGCAGCCTTGAACTGCTGGGCTCAAGTGATCCTCTTGCTTCAGCCTTCCAAGTAGTTGGAACTACATGTGCATGCCACCATGCTCAGATACTTTTCTTCATTTTTTTCATAGACATGGGGTCTTCCTACATTGCCCAGGATGGTCTCTAACTCCTGGCCTCAAGCAATTCTCCTACCTCAGCCTCCCAAAGTGCTGGGATTACAGACATGAGCCACTGTGCCCACCCATAGTTACAGTATTTTAAAAGAAAGAACGCTTATCTCTGAGTTACAAACTAAAGTACTTGCAGAATAATCTACTGTGCGATACTTCAAAATAACACAGCATAAGGAAAGCATACAGAAAAAGTGGAGGGCGCGGAACTGGCCCTAAACAAATATTCTGGGGACTAGGTAATGGACACACAAAGGTTCAAATATTTTTTTTGCTTTATGTTCAAAATGATTTAATTAAAAAAGGAACCACAAACAATTACTTTAAAAATAAGATTGCTTTGCGTAATATTCTGTAACAAATTCATGACTTTCAAGGTTTCCCTAAGTTTTTTCAAAGGAACAATGTTCACACTTAGTATCATATCTACTCACCTCTACCCCCAACAACACTGCCCCTCACTATTTACTAGTTACTTCAAGTTCTGTTGCATATGAAAGTATGAATACACGTGAATCTGCTTCTCATTTCTCTGCCTTCCCTCCATTCCTTCTATAACCCAAAATACAATGCTAATAAGGACTGACAAGTGTGAAAGCAGTGCTAAAAACATACTTCAGTGAAGGAAAAACTCTAAATTCCAAGGTGAAATAAAACAGGAACCAGAGAAACTACATCCTGAAGCAGCAGTCCTCAAACTTCACTGTGCATAAAAATCATTTAAGGAACTTGTTAAAAATGTAGATTCCTTATCCCACTATGAGATTCTGAGTTAACAGATTTGAATATGCTATTCTGGGACCAAGGAATCTGCCTTGTAACACCAGTCAAATGCCCTCTAAGAGATATGACCTCCAAAGCTTTTGAAGATGACCTTTAGAAGTTATAACCACCTATTGTTTAATTTTAAGACAACATTCATGAGTCAAACAGCAGCAAACCAAGTAAAAAGAAGAAACATATAATTACATGTTATAAAACCATTGTTATGTTATAATGCCACTATATGTTATAATACCATATAAATGGTATTATATGTAAAGTTGCAATAAATGCTATGAAGAAAAACAAAGGAAGTTTAAACGGTACCGATAATGACCAGGGAGAGAGAGATTACTTTAGGAAGGACGGTTGGGAAAGGTTTGCAGATAAGGCAGTATCAGAGAAAAGTGAGGGAGCCAGGAAATAAGTGTATCTGTGGTAAGAGAGTTAAATTTAAACCTGCTTTTCCTCAAGTGCAAGCAGAAGTATTCAAGACAAATACAAAACATGTCTTCAATTTTGTTTATTGATTTTCTGATATTTTATCTTCCCATTTTAGTAACTGAGGTGTGTTAAAACTCTGGCTTATGGATCTTCATGGAAACAGTCTACATTTATAACTGCTTTTTCATATGGTGTTTCTCTACTTCCACGCAAAATGAAAAGGATTATTTTCTTATTTTTAGAACAAACACGAGAAAACCTCCCAAATTCACTAGAAATTGTTTATTTTGCAGAACTGTGGTATCCTTTACCATACTGTTAGGCAATCTACCACTGAAAGTGAAAAGCAGTTTTAAAAGCATAAAACATGAAATGCTATTGGGAGAATATTATCCCAACATTCTGAACGCATATTTTGTGGAAGAAATTTCCTGATAGCAATCTCAGAAAGCCGAGAAAGCATACCACTACCATAAAAGTCAATATACTAGGTTGGTAGATCATAAATTTTTAATTGCTAACCTTTAAAGCTTTTGCAAACAAAAACTGTAGTTACTATAAATTGGGATGTTATCAGTTGAAAGAAATATGTCTAGCAAACAAGATGTATCTGAGGGAGGGAACAGTCTTTTGAAATGAAAAGATTCCCCAAATACTTAATATGCTAAATAACAATTCACTTTCTGCATTATGTCTTGGCAATGTTTTTTCACTGATTTTGTCTTTCTCAGTAGATACTCTTTTTAAAAAATTTTTTATTTAATTTTAAAGATGTGGGGTACAATTCAGGATTAGGTATACAAGTGGTCATCATCTGGGAAAGTTTGGGCCTCCCTTTGGTCTCCACTTTGCCTGGTTTGAGATCAGATCCCCTTAATGATGTTGTGTGTCCCCCACCACCACTGCCCCCAGCAGTTTCCTGCTACTGCCAATCCCTTTCTTAAAGTATTAGGATAGATGTTCAGGGTCCATTTCACTTATGAGTAAGAATATGTGGTACTCAAGTTCTTTGTTTCTGTGATGAATCACTGAGTATTATAGACTCTAAACCCATCCAAGTTGCTGCAAAGTCCACAATTTTGTCCTTCTTTATGGCTGTGAAATATTCCATCATGTATATGTACCACATTTTTTTTATTTACTGATTTTAATGTAGAAATCTTAAACTCTCACAGAAGAGCAAAATTAGTAAAGTACTCAGAAAGTATAACAAGTTTAGAGTCAAGAAGATAATCTTTCCTTTCGTCAATAACTTTAGTGATACAAATGGTTTTTGGTTACAAGGCTGCGTTGTATAGTGGTAAAGACGTCAGGGCTTTAAGTGTACCTGTCACCCCATTAGTGCACACTATACCTAGTAGGTAATTTCTCACCCTCCCCATCTTCCCATTATCTGCCTTCTTAGTCTCTAATGTTCATTATACCAGTCTATATTCCTTTGCAGATCCTTAGCCTAGCTCCTACTTATAAGTGAGAACATGCAGTATTTGGTTTTCCACTCCTCAAGCAGTTTTACATTAAACTGCTTTATCTCATCTGTACCCTCATTTTTTAAAAAATCTTTTAGTGAGCCGGGATTGGTGGCTCAGTCTGTAATCCCCCGCCTTTGGGAGGCTGAGGTGAGTGGATTGCCTGAGCCCGCGGGTTCGAGACCCACCTGGGCAGCGAGACCTCATCTCTACAATAAATCAAAAAATCAGCCGGGCATGGTAGCGCATGCCTGTAATTCCGGCTACTTGGAAGGCTGAGGTGGAAGGATCACCGGAGCCCAGCAGGTCGAGGCTGCGGTGGCCAGGAGCGGCCACTGCACTCCAGTCTGGGCGACAGAGTGAGACTCCAACTCAAATAAAATAAAAAATAAAAAAAAAATCTTTTAGTGGAATACCCACACAGAAATGAACAAATGTGAATTCTAAGGCATACTAACATTTAAAAAGATATAAAAGATGCTACTGGAAGAGTTATTTTTGTTGGGTTCTTTCAGATGGCTATATTCAAAGCTTTAAACACTAAAGTTCAGGGTGAGTTCTTAGCATTAGCTATTCCAAGTCCTTTAAACTACACCTCAACAACCTGTGGATTTTATATTTTAAGTGATATTATAAAAAATAACAACAGTAATACATGGTCACTGCAGAAAAATTAAAAATTAGAAAGAGTAGGCAGGGCTCGGTGACTCAGCTTGTAATCCCAGCACTTCGGGAGGCTGAGGTGAGTGGATTGCCTGAGCTCGCGGGTTCAAGACCAGCCTGGGCAACTTGGCAAGACTTCGTCTCTACAAAAAAATCAAAAAATTAGCCAGGCGTGGTAGCACGCACCTGTAGCTCCAGTTACTTGGAAGGCTGAGGTAGATGGATTGCTGTAGCCCAGCGGGTTGACGCTGGTGTGACCGTGAGTGTGCCACTGCACTCCAGCCTGGGCAACAGAGTGAGACTCCAACTCAAAAAAAATTAGAAAGAGAGGAAAGGAATATTAAAAATCACACAGTTTTACCACTCAGTCTTATAAGCTTGATGATAAATATCTTTAACCAAAATTTTTACCTATCTAGTTTATACAAAATTGAAAATACAAATATATTTTCAATAAAATCTATTTTTTACTATATAATATGCTTATTGTAGAAAATCCAGGACATACAGAAAAGTTACAAGAAGAAAATGAAAAATACCTAGGACCTTTCTACTTAGCAATAAGCATTATTAGCATCTTGCTGGTTTTCCTTAGTCTTTTTTGAAAGGATATATACTTAATATTCTGATTTTAAGGATGATTAATTCTGGAACATTCACAGGTCCCAGGAGAAAGGCACTATAACAAAGAGTTTGGTGAAAGATAATATTACCACTGGGGTTTATTAGACTTTCCCAATTAAGAAAAAAAAAAAAAAGAACTTCAGGTAATTTACCATAAATTTTAAGATTGAGATTATTATGCAAGTTCCTGGGAAATGCAAATGGCTGCTATTTACTGTGGGCAATTCCAATCTTATGGAGATTGCCTAAAGATTATTTGAAAGTTATAATACAGCTATTAAAAAGACTGAATCTTCTAAGATATGATTTTTCCTCCCCAATCTAGTTTTTTTTCTGAGAAATACAAAATAAATACAAGGGCACAAACACAAGGAGAAACATAAAAGTTTAAAGGCAAAGCACCTTATAATCTAATAGGACATTTTTACTATATTAAACTAAATCATTCTCAAATTAACATTTTCAAATGAAACAAAAATCTCTTTAAATAATGTTCGGCATATTCCAAATAATGCCTTTTATTTATTCCAAAATAAACTCCTTTCAGCTTCATTAACTGCCTTTTCTCAATTAAGCATGTTAGCTTTTAATATACATTAAACATTTTAATCATAATCTTTCTAATCTTTTTTCTTTCTAGTTTGAAGACAGTCAATCCTCACGCATAGTTCTGCCTTTGACTCTACTGAATTTTACTAGACTCTGTCCCGGGCAATCTCATTTACTCCCATTTCTTTAACCATCGTCCTTTAGCAAGTTAACCCCTAATTAACCTTTTGCACTCAGAGACACCTCGCGAATCACCTGTAAGCAACTCAACTACACTTTTTTACAAAATAGTGAACAACAAATCACTCCCTATTAAATAGTACAGTTCTGGAACCAATTATTTCATCGCAGTGGTATTTGGCTTGTAATGAAATTTTGGACACTGAGGAATTTATGAAAAAAATCTAAATTTTATATCTTATTTTTTCTAATGTGTGGTAACGTGTGAAACAGACATCGACAAGTTCATTGGTACATGTTGTGCAAGAGTAATTTGTTTGAAGTCTTCCATCTGGTGTTTTTCTATTCGAGCAGACAATGCAGCCCCGTTTTCTTTTTTCCACATTAATAATATGCAATTTATTGTCCAGTCTGTTAGTCAAAAATGATGAGGAAGGATGCACTTGTGATTCCTGGAAACCACTTATCAAATGATCAATCAGAAGCTTGACAAATTTCAAATAGGACATAGGCTTTTCATTGTTTTTGAATAGAAAATTAAAGGAAACATACATTTTTGAAAAACTTGCACTTGTATAAGTTTGTTCTGTATAATCACCAGCAATTTCTTTACGTCTCCTGAGAGGGGACATCTGAGTGTAAAGAGTAAACATTTCTACCCACGTCACTACACTGAGCTTCATGCTTCATATGCACCCTTGTAATAATTCTCAGCTGGATATCTTCAAATGGATGCTTGCTCCCAGAGCCCCGCAGCATAAATCAGCTGGGCTCAAATTCTCCATTTAATTTTGGACATCATCCTCTCCTTCACATCCCGCATTCAACAGTTTGCCATTTACCACTTGTTCCTGATGAATTTACCTCTTTTGTATCCTCATCCACCTTCCCCTTTCTACTGTTTATTATTTCTTGATGGAATTAACTCAGAAACCCTTTAATTGGTTTCCTTCCTTCATTCTCCTTTCACCTCTGCCTTCGAACCTCAAAACACTACTAGTAAAATCATCATGTAACTCCCTTAGTAGAAACCTGTGATGGCTCCACAGTGCCTACATTCTAAATTTCCTAGCAAGCATTCAGGCCCTCTATACAGCCTATTTTTCTAGACTTATCTGACACTACAGGTTCTCATCATCCTATACTACAACCACTGGATAGAAACTTTCCCCCATAATATTCTGTACTCTCCTGCTTCCATACCTTTTTTTTTTTTGAGTTGGAGTCTCACTCTGTCGCCCAGACTGGAGTGCAGTGGCCGCTCCCGGCCACTGCAACCTCGACCTGCTGGGCTCCGGCGATCCTTCCGCCTCAGCCTTCTAAGTAGCCGGAATTACAGGCATGCGCTACCACGCCTGGCTGATTTTTTTTTTATTTATTGTAGAGATGAGGTCTCGCTGCCTAGGCAGGTCTCGAACCTGCAGGCTTAGGCAATCCACTCACCTCAGCCTCCCAAAGGCGGGGGATTACAGGCTGAGCCACCGAGCCCGGCTTGCTTCCATACCTTTAACTACATGTTTCTGTTTACTATCACCCTGAGGTATGAGACAAGGTCATGTTTATCATTTCCTTTACAGGACTTTACACACTACCTAGCACAAAAGAGTTCAAATATTTTTCAATATGAACTCCTCATCTTCACTTATCAATATTCTACCCACTCTTCAAAAACTAGTTAAAAAACTATGGGCTCTTAAATAAATAAAATCTAATAATCTATTTTAAATCTCAGCTTTCATCCCCCCCCCACCCTCTAGTTATTCCTCCCTGCATTCTCCCAACACTCTATAATAGAATTCATCACAGTAATCCTCAAAGTATGTTCCCTTAAAACATGGTCATTTCATGAGCAGAAACAAGATTTATCACCTAAAATCCAAAAAGTGATTGTTTTCTCAATTTGTAGAGGAAAACACTAAGGTACAAATAGAATCTCTTCAATGAAGGGCTTCCTCCCATGTGTTTTAAGCCTTTTAGACAAGCTAGCCTCCCAAAAATTGTATGTAACAACTAAATATATAATGTTTCAGGGCGTTGTGCAAACTGACTTCTACGTATTCTGACAACAGAACAAGTTTGAAAACCACTGTTTAAACACATTTTATCTTTTGCCACACCTGATTATGTTTCTTCCCACCACAGTTTAAACCTGTTGGGGGAGGGACAGTTTCCCAAGTCCTAGAACAAGTCAGGTGCTCAATAAATGTCTTGTTAATTGAACTCTTTCCATACTTTCATCACTGCACTTAAACATTTTCTAAACTTTCTCTAAACAACTTTTTTTTTTAAAAGAATGGCTATTATAATAAATAGAACTACATGGGCGATCAAGCTCTAGAAAAAACTTTAAAAAGACATCTTCTGGTTACTTGGCAAAATTTTTAATGCTTTCAAAAACATCATTTTGAAATCAGTTTTAGAAGAGGCAAAATTTCATATTAATATTTGACATTTTTCTAAAGCTCTGTTCTTTTTTTTTTTGAGTTGGAGTCTCACTCTGTCGCCCAGACTGGAGTGCAGTGGCCGCTCCCGGTCACCGCAGCCTCGACCTGCTGAGCTCCGGCGATCCTTCCACCTCAGCCTTCCGAGTAGCCAGAATTACAGGCATGTGCTACCACGCCCGGCTGATTTTTTTGATTTATTGTAGAGATGAGGTCTGGCTGCCCAGGCGGGTCTCGAACCCGCGGGCTCAGGCAATCCACTCACCTCAGCCTCCCAAAGGCGCGGGATTACAGGCTGAGCCACCGAGCCCGGCTTCTAAAGTTCTGTTCTTAACTGCCTATTAGTATTTCCTGGCCAGGCGTGGTGGTTCAAACCTGTCATCCCGGCACTTTGGGAGGCCGAGACGTAGAGGATTGCCTGAGTCCAGGGGGTCAAGACCAGCCTGAGCAACTTGGTGAGCCCTTGTCTCTATGATAATAAAATATATATATATATATTAGCCAGGTGTGGTGATGCATGCCTATAGTTCCAGTTACTTGGAAGGCTGAGGCAGAAGGATCGTTGAATCCAGCAGGTCGAGGCTGCAGTGGCCATAAGCAGCATGCCACTGTACTCCAGCCTGGGCGACAAAGACTGACTCAAAAAAAAAAAAAAAAAAAAGTATTTTTTATTCCTTTCTACTGAGATGATTTTTCTCCCTGTTACCAATGCCAATTGTTATTTCTCACAGTTGCTTCAAATGGACAAATGAGATTTCTTCTGTAATATAACTTTCTTGAAAATAGATATGTTGTCTAATAGAGAAAATAGTATCAATAGAAATGGATGGTCCAAAACTGAATTAATATTATAATTTTAAAAAGACATGTTGGGATTTTAAAACTACAGTATCACTTTTGAAAAAGATAATACACACACCTGTAGCTCAGTTTGGAATTTATTCGGGCAATTAATCAGGTTTTGGAAACTGAAAGAGCTGAATTTTAGTCCTAGGTCTATGGAAAAACATACATACATATGATATACAAATTATTTATAAATTGTATACATGTATTACTAGTATAAACATCACAAAAAGCAAACCCCAAGACAGACATTTTGAAAGGATAAAACAATAACAATAACCAAAGTTCTAATATTTTCTTCTCTCGCCCCAATGGATCATCCCGCCCAATTCATGGGGCGCACATCACTCTGGAGACCAGATTGAAGCATATAGAATTATCTGAAGTTTCCAGAAATACTATGCCAATTCATGCCTTGCACTCACTGCCATTCAGCATTCTGAAATGCCCAGTCAAACCCTCCCCCAAAATACAGTAGTAATACCCCTTCAAGAATCAGTTTAAGTACAAACATCTCTATGATAGCTTTAAACTAGTCTCTTTCCCCCTTTCCTCCTCTCCTCTCACGTGCCATCCCTGTGCTCAACCCTTCCCCTTCAGAATTAGGTTCCCTTCCTTTAAATTCCCCTTGTGCCTAGTCCACATGTCCTTTAGGAATCACTGTCTTTTGAAGCGCCCGTTTCCCTTTTCAACTGTAAACCACCTAAGAGAAGGAATTGTATCTTTTGCTCTCAGGGACATGTATGTCTAGTCTAGCAGATACTGAAACACACCTACTTGCAATCAACTACTCTAGCCCTCATTGTACAGACAAAGCAGCCAAGATTCAAGTCAGACCACGTGTCCAAGGTACTCATGCTACCAGGCTGCTCTCTCGTGACAATGTGGCATCCTCTTTGCCTAATGTGCTTCACTTATTGCTCACTCTAAAGCTCAGTAGCACACCGAGCAGTTGCAAAGTCTCGCTACGACCTGAAAGTAAAAGGCAGTGCTTCACAAATATGTTCCAGAAGACAACAGAAAATTTAAATAATACCTAGTGATTCGTTGGTTTTACTCCTAAAATACCATATACAACTTCAAGATAATTACAAATAAGGTACCTGAGTCATCTATTTGGTGACTATCAAATTCACGTGGACAGTCTACAGAATACTGTTCTGGAACATCTATATATCCCAACTGCATTCCAAACAGTTGTAATCTCTGCTTTCCTCAAAGCTGTGCCCTCTCATAGCTCTTATGTATAATGACTCAGATTTCAGGCTAGTATAGAAAAAAAATAAGATTCCTTAGTATCCACAGGTGTGGTCTAGCAAACATACTTACAAAGTGCTTGCATACATCAAATACAAAAAAGTGAGGGACTCAAATTTCACCTGTTTGAAACTATCATATTGCCGTTTACTACTAAAATGCAAGAATTTTATTTCTCTTGACCGAAGAATGTCAGAAATACATTATTACGCTTATAAAGTCTACAGCCTTTGAAGTTTAATGTGTAAGCATGGATGCTGTCACGTCACCTGGGAACACAGAATTCAAAGCATTGCCACTGGGAATTTCTAAGCATTTAAAAATTTACCTTTATGTAAAAGAGAAGTCGTATCCCTCCTCTTCTGTAGGACTAAGAAATATTTATGATCCACGAAAATTTGGAAAACACCTGCAATTCTTCCAAACCCATATGCCACCTCTTAGCACTTTCATGCAGCCATTTTCTTTCCTCGCTTTATTTAAACCCCTATTTCCACATCTGCAAAACTAGATAAACTGGACAAAATTTAGGTTCCTGCCAGGTCTAAAATCTTGCAACACCAGCATGGTATACATTTTATTACGTAAAAATGGTAACATTTGAATAGATCATTTTTTAATGCGAGTCAGGGCAATAACGCACTGTGGAAACAGGGGTGGCAAACATGACAAAAGTACAAAACCAAAGTATTAAAATAATTTACAAAGCAAATTTGTGAATAATTCTTCTTTGGGCAAGATTCAAGAAGAGCTTGCTTAGCTTCAAGGGAGCCCACCCCTCCTTATGTTGTTTTTAGCGAAAAAAATCACCGACAGTCCTGAAAACAGCACATGGAACGTCAAGGCACATGGAATAAGGACTGGATTATGTGAAAGCCACAGGGTAACGCAAGGGCCGAAGACGAACACAGGGAGGAGCGGCTCTGCGAAAGCCCAAGCAAAAAGCCCAGTCCCGGACACGGAGCGCACGCTCGGGTGGCCTGCCGCCACCGCTCGTCTCGCGGGGGCTGTGCGACCAGCCCTGCGGACGCCGCACGCACTGCTTGGAGCCAAACCCGCAGCGACCGTGTGAGCCAGGCACGCGTGCGGCGCGCGCTCCACAGACGAGGCAGCAGCCAAAAGGGCTGGGTGGCTCGGTCAAGTGCAGCCGCCGGTACGCGAGCGGTGCCCCACGCCAACGCTCGGGCCCAACAGCATCCAGCCGTTTCTCCGGCCTGAAAAGCACGGCCCCGAGACAGGAACTTGAGCCGCGCCGGCGACCCGCTGACTTACAACCGCGCGCCTCAGCACCCGCCCGGCTCCCACGTCCTCTCGGGAGAACCGCCGCCGGCGAGGGGGGCGCGGAGGGCAGAGCGCGCCG
>NW_007087662.1:126563-133358 GCF_000164805.1 Carlito syrichta
CGGGGCCCGGGGGCTCGCGGGACGGCCTCGTGGGCGGCCGGTGAGCCGGCGGAAGCACGCAAGGCGGTTCTCTCCGATGCGACCGGCGTTCCTCTTTGCGCCCGTCGCGCGTTCCCGTTACACTGAAAACTTCCGAAGGGAAGTTCAAGGACACGCCCCGTGTTCTGGTACAAAAGAGATGCACAGAGCGCTGCTTTCTGAAACTCCTGTCGTCATCGACTCATTTTGGAAACGAATCCCACGTTTTCCGTTAAAATTTAAAAAACTTCCCACCTCGATTCTTGAGATTTGCTAATAGTAAAGAAAAAGGGATAAAAACCTCTTAAAAAATTATTGGTACTGAGAACAGCCTCCAATATTGCAAGTTTGAGCTGTACACCCATTAAACAGTTTGCCTGGCTTCACAATCTCACGACACGTTTTTAAACTGCTGTTTAAATAATGACTAAAAACCGGACTCGTCACTCACATTAGTTTACATGTTATTTAAAATAAGTCAGGAAGAAGGAATTAATGGTTCCATGAAGCAGATATTGCCGTTTTCTCATGTGCTAGTTGAAAAACGTACTTTTTCTACACAGAACCGTCTTGCTTGGAACTTGAAATCACTCCAACACTGAAACAAATTACAGAAATCATGCATTTCAAAAGCAAAAGTCATATAATGGTCAGGATATTCTGACTTTTATGATTGCTTACTTCTCATTAATATGGACTTTAAAGCACTATTTAAAATATTTTTAAAACCTCAAAACTTTTTTTGTGTCCAGTAAGTTAAATATCAGTCTTGGGTAAAATAGGAACACTTGAGATTTTTAGGGTATGGACACTCCCTCCTCTACACACACACACCTAATATAGACATTTATATATATTAGGCATTTACAGGGTTCTTTCCTCATCGCCCACAGATGTACCTTCAGAGGAAGAAAGTCCTGTTCAACCAAAACATGTTTTTGAGTGGACATCCCTCATTTCCTTTAGGAAAGCCCAAAAATCCGGAGCCCACCCTTCCCAAGCAGAAATCCCCTCTTCCTCTTTAGTCACCAGCTCTATTTCATGACTCTCAGACAATATTTGCTTCCATTTGTTGAGCCTTGAGCTATTAAGCACTTCATATTATCTTCTTTAAGTCTCACAACAGCCCTATAAACTAGGTTTTATCCTTTTTCAGATGGGAAAGCTGATGCTTTGGATAGCAAGTTGTTGGCCAAAGTTAAAATGTAGGTCTGTCCTACTGCAGAAACTCCAGGTGTCTTACTCCAAGTCATCTGGTAGAATTTCCAATTCCCCTTGTACAAGACAAGTGAATTGCTAGAAATGTTGAGATCAAGAGCTTTTTAATTAAGGTATATAAAAAAGAAAGGTGCAGAAGAGCAGAAGGAACCTCAACTCTAGGTCATGAAGAGGCCGAGATGATAGTAATTCTAGCATGAAAGTAGGGTCAAGTCCTTGATCTTAAAAAAACAACAAGCTGGGCTGGGTGGCTCAGCCTGTAATCCCATGCCTTGGGAGGCTGAGGTGAGTGAATTGCCTGAGCCCGCGGGTTCGAGACCTGCCTGGGCAATTTGGTGAGCCCTCATCTCTACAATAAATCCAAAAAATTAGCCGGGTGTGGTAGCGTGCACCTGTAGTTCCAGCTACTTGGAAGGCTGAGGCGGAAGAATCGCTGGAGCCCAGCAGGTCGAGGCTGCGGTGGCCAGGAGCGGCCGCTGCACTCCAGTCTGGGCAACAGAGTGAGACTCCAACTCAAAAAAAAAAAAAAAAAAAAAATTTATTTTACAATAAATATGTTGGTTGTAGATAAGCCAGAAAATATAGAGAAGAAAATATACCCTTTAATCCTACTACCCAGAGAAAACGTCTATTAAGATTTTGAGGTGAGGTTTTTCTATGTATTCATCTATATGTTTTAATTTATCTTAAATATAATAAAAATCATGGCCATACTATAATGTCTGTAACTTTCTTTTCCCCCTATTAATAATAAATGTTTGGAATGAACAGGACTTGTATAGGTAAAATCTCAAATTCATATCCCTGTCCAGAATGGCCTAAATGGCCTGACCATCTGAACTAGTGGGAGGGGAACTGTGAAAACTCTAATGTAAAAGGAATTCCAAACTATAAAAAAAGAACACAATAGAGGTACAAACAACAACAGCAGTTAACAGCTACAATTTATTGAGCACTTATTAGGTTTTAAATATTTGTTAAATACTTTACATACACAGTACTCACAATAGCGCCAGGAAATCATGATTAGATGTATCTATTTTTAAGTTTGGGATCGATGATTTGCTGGGTAGAAAGCTGTTTTCTACCCTACAAAAAGCTGGACATTAAAGGCCATTTCAATTAATATAATTAACCCTAAATTTATAGAACTGGTTTCTTATAATGCACACCTATTGCTAAATGACTATTACCAAAGTTGTTTTCTTTTTCATGATTAAAGATAAAATTATGTTTGCTTCCCTTTCACTTTTACAACAGAATACTCTTTAGTGCTACTACAGAATCTACTAGGAAATTCTTCAAAATAAATCTGTTTAAGCCCTATCTATCCTGCATCAAGGCTCTCTTCTTTTTAAGCTGCTTTGCAGAGGGGGACATGGTATACATACACAAAGCAATACTTTGCTGAAACACACAATACAGACTGACTCCCACAAATACTATTTGCCAAACACTGTGTTACAGTATGTTACATGCTACCAATGTTAGATGTGCCAGGATTTCCTTTTCAGTAACCAAGGCTCTTGGAGTCCTGGATAACTTTTTAAAATAGAAACCAGTCTGGCTAAAGAGATGTAAAAGTTCTCATAACTCTCAGCTGGACATACCCTGGGAAATAGAATATGATCCACTCAGTTCTCAGGAATACATATGAAAAAGTTCATTTACACTATAGAGAAATTTCCATATCTATCACAATACCCCAAAACTCTCTCCCAGTTTCAGCAACTTCCCATTGACAAATATGACACGAGTATCATCAAGGATAAGCCTGCCACTCTATCTTTCACCCACAATTCCAAAGATGTTTGTCCTGGACACTCTACCTTATCTTCATGAGCTCTTAGCAACTTGTGATGGTCAGCATGACATCTTGATGCCAAGTATACTGTTTTCCCAGCATCAGTAATAGTTCAAACAAATAGCGACAATTTATATACGTCACATCACCTAGGGGGAAGGTGACGAACATTCTAAGACAACCGAAAGTACAGGTTATCACCAAGGTCTGTGTTTGGGAGATAAAACATGCAAGGTTAACAGAAGGTTGTAACACTGATTAATCCTGCAGAAACGTAAGGAAATATAAACTGCTTAGCAGGGAGAAAACACTTCCCTCAATTATAATGGACTCCACAACACTTATTTGTAGTTACTTTTATGGTAGATAATATTCAAGTAGTATTAAAGTGCTTCAAACAAGATTTAGCAACTCCTGTAAGGCTTCTTGCTGTTCATCATCAAGTTGGGATGTGCATTCCAACCATAATTCTTCGGAAGTCTGCACCTGACGCACGACATTAGCTAGGCGTTTGGCACAAGGGTCTTCGTAGTTAATAGTCTCATTAAGTTTTCCTTCTGCAATTATACTGATTATTTTGGGAAGATTGGAATTATTTGGACCAATTACAACCGGATGGTTACTTTCAATTAAGTCACAGAGAAAACTCAAAGTCTGAATAGCTTCCTCTTTATCTTCATGCAGTGGAAGCCATGATAACCAGTGTGGAAGAACCTCATCCACATTTACACAGTTAGGCTTAAACTTCAAAATCTTCCCAATTGCTGAAATACAGTTCTCTGTAGCAATGACATTTTTTTTAGTTTTGGAATTTGCACACTTAATAACTTTCACTAGCAGAGGAACAGCTTCTGAACATAAAGAACGATAATCATCTCCTCCAAACTGTGCCATAACACCCAGGCCATAAGCAGCAGCTTGCCTGACTTCAGGGTTGTTATCTCGCATATTTAATAGCATTGGCCACCGAAAATATTCTACATATTTAAATGAGGTTGGACTGCAGTGCTCTATGATGTCATCAAATATACACAATCCCCACTGTCTATCCGGCCATGGCCTGCTTGAACAAATTAGATTTACAATTAATGGAAGTAGCTGTTCAAACCATGGTAAAATCTTTTCCTTGTAAGTACTAAATAATGAGTGCAAAATGTCTGATACTTTGGTCAGAATATAAACATCACATTCATCCTCATCTTGCAAGGACATCTCAACCTGTTGATCATAGTTTTCTTCCTGTCGTTTAACCTGTCGCAATTCTTGGTTTTTAAAGTGCCCCTCAAGTTTTGCTTTTAATATTCCTCCCAGTTCTTCCAAGTGTTCATCGTTAAGGCAACCATCTCCCATTACTTCAATGGACTTTGCAAAAGAATTCATAATTTCTGAGAGTACATCTGTATCCGGTTCAGTACCAATAGCCTTGATTAAAGGATCACATATGAACTGCCACATCTGTGCAAGATACTCTGGGCCACGAATTCTTGCACATTCCAGGAGAAAAGGCATGGACTCAGCTGCTGCCACTCGAACATTGTCATGGAAATAAAATTTCAGTAAAGGAACCATCAGCTTCACAACTTGTTCTGTATATTCCACAAATCCGGCCCTTAACTCCTTAGCATAGTAAACCAACATCTGGCAAGCAGTTGCTTTTGCTTCAAGTCCTGAAGTTTTAATTCCAAAACTTTGCTGGTCTCCAAGATTTACAAATTGCCAACCATCATCATCACTCATATTCTCCACATCTTGTGTGTCTAAGAGAGCGACATCAGGTTTAGCTGAAGCAGTCTTAATCAGAGGCTCAATAACCAGTGGAAGGTACTGCTGAAAATCTTTTCCAAGAATTTTACACATTCTAGCCCATGCTGAAACCATGTAGGAGGTCTGAGGGTCATCATCTTCCATATTATTTAAGTCTGACTGTGTCTTTAACAACAGCTGCATCACATTTGAGGCATCTTGCATAAATTTTTCCTTCCCAACAGCAAGCCCAACATGGCTAATGCACTCAATAGTTTTTCCTTTCAGAAGCTTGAGTTCCTTTTGAACAGCAAGCTCAACAACGTGCTTTAGTGAAGGCATAAATATGTCATAATATGGAACAAATTTTTCTTCCATCGTATCTGCAACTGCTGCAATGGTTGTCACAAGTTGTTCCAAGGCCAACTTAGTTCCATTCCGAATCAACTCTTGAAGTTTAATCACCAAAATGGAGTGTAGATTTTTCACCATGCTATCCAAGTACAGAACCAGCAGTGATTTGGGGCAGTCATCAATAAAAATAATAAGAGCAGAAGCTGCATGTGATTGCACACGTTGATTACCCTGATTTTCCATGGTACGCAACAGAGCTGCAATCACTGTCTCATGAAATTTCTTTTGGAAATTAGGTGCAAAATCTGTAGCCATCTGTCCAAGCGTAGTACAGGCTGCTGCCCTCACCCTTGGATGAGGATCCTGAAGAAAAAGCAAAACGGAGTTAACTGTTTCATCTAGAATCGGTTCCATTTGCTGATGGCATCCTTCTCCAACGGCAGATAAGGCCATCAATCCAGCATGTCGATATTTCCAGTCAGGGCTCTGAAGCATCTGCATAATATGCTCCTTGGTCATTGGTAAAACAACTTTTCCACCAAGCCCACAAGCCAGTCTGTCTAGTGCACTCTCAGCAGCAACTGCATTGCTGTCGAAATCATCTTCTTCCATTTCATCAGCATTTACCCAGTCCTCATCATCTTGTAGATCAACCATCATTGCTAATATATGAGGAACTGCCTGCGCAATAATATTTGTATGTTTTTTCAACATTGGAGTTGCAGTTTCAGACAAGGTCACTATCACTTCTAGGGCCAGTTGGCGTTGCAGATTACTAAGCCTGGAGTCTCCACATAACTTCAGACTCAACTGTAGAGTATCTTCTAAATAAGGACCCAAATACTTAGGCACAGTATCTGCAATCTCAACGAGGGATTCAAGCACCGAATCATCATCCTGGTAACATGAGTCATTCACAGCCTGTAAGATTCCAGGAAGCAAATCTGCAAAGTCTTTGAAGAGAGTAATATTATTCTCATTCGCAAGTACAAATGCAGCCGCAGCTCTCGCAGACAATGTCCTGATGGCTGGGTGTTCTTGATCCTGAATGCACTGGTCCAACAACCGTTTGATGATATCCAAATCGTGCCGCTCTTGGTTCCCGAAGATCCCAGGGAAGTGCCAGAAAACATGAAGAGCAACCTCCCACAGAACCACGTTTTTAGAGTAGATGGAATCGATAAGAAACTTCAGGCCTTCGGGCCAGTGGTTAGTGCCGTCCTCGTCTATCAAATTCCTGGCCAGTACCGCAAAAATGTCACAAAGTTTCTTCCTCATGCTGGCATGTGTTTCCAGCTTCACAGCCAGGATCAGCTCAATCTTGACATCCCTCTGAACCTCAGCCGGCAGGTTCGGATAGACCTCCTCAAAGCCGGACGACAAAAGCCGTCGCAGCAGCGCGGCCGCCATTTGTCTCACCTCGTAACCCGCTCTGCGGTTTCTGACGGCGTCCAAGAGGAACGTGGTCTTACACAGGCCCGGGATGTTTTCGTAGATTTCCTCCGCTTGCCTCCGCACCATGCAGCTCGGGTTGATCAGGTTCTTCAGCAGCTGGTAGAACTCCTGCTTCTCCGACACGGCGGCCGGCGCCCCAGCCGCCGCGGCCGCCGCCATCGCGCTCCGTCAAAGGCGCCGCGACCGGCGAGGAGGGCGGGGCC
>NW_007087662.1:133446-148026 GCF_000164805.1 Carlito syrichta
CGGGCGGCGGGCGCTGTTCGTTTCCCGAGCTGGCAAAGCGGCCACTGCAGAAGGAAAACAAGCTTGACTGGGATGATCCTGTAGGTGACGTTTTCTTCATTTCCAGGCTAAACAAGAGATTTGGAAGTAAATAAAACGTCGTCACCTCGGTCATTTTAAAACCACAAGTACGTCTTGAAAGCCCGCTGAATGAAAGAAGCTGGTCGCAAAAAGTTCACGTTTTTTGCGGAAATCAGCGCTTGCCAGAGGCTGGGTGGGGGGAGGGGGGAAGAGCGGGAAGGACCCCCACCCCGAGGGGCTTTTCTCCGAGCGAGCCACGTTCTGCGGCCGACTGTGCCGGTGGTCGCACGGTTTTGTGACTGCGCTGTGAGCCGTGGAGCTGTGCAGTTCCGTTGGTGAGCGCAGAGTATATGAATGATGCAGTCGAGCTGTTGGTAGCACAAGAAGTGCCATCGAGGAAAGACTGACCACGATGACCGCCCTGTCCTACATGGGATGCAGCAAAGCCGCGGTGCTCAAACACTGGCGAGCCTCAGAATCACCCGGCTTGTGGACTATAGGCCAGAGTGAGAAAGACGACTGAGTGAAATACGGTGGAATGACCTCGGCTAGAAATCAGACGACTCGAATCCTGGTCTTATCGCTAAATTAACTGTGTGTCCTACCGCAAGTCACCCAGAATGTTCCTTGCATGTTGCCTAAGCTGAAATACGAGGGTGCTCAGTTATTAGAATCCTAACTACCCTTTAGTGGGAAGTTTCTAAGACACAGAGGTCCCTGGAGCTAAATTTTGTTTCTTTGATTTAGATAACTGTGTCACTCAAAAAGAATGATCATTCCGCTAACAACGATGAGGTCTTACTTCTGAATTAACACTTTGCCTCACTCTCCTTTTGACTCCTATTCAGGTTTGTGAGGTTGATAGGAGGGGTGTAATACTAATTTCAGGTGAGAAATGGAAACTGAGGGAAGTTAAAATGCACACCTGAGTCTCAGTTCCCTCTCTTCTGAAATTGACAGTGATGCTCTTTTCACCATACTTTCCCATAACTACCCTTGGTTTTGCAACATAAGCAGAGACCTTCGCTTATTGCAAAGCCTGTCTTAAACTTTTCCAAGCAGGCTTAATTTTCATTTTGTAAGATGATGCTGCATGTACCCACAAAAAATAGAAAATCACAGCTGTAATATTAACCAGATAATAGACAAAGTAGTTAGTCTCATAAATTACATTATAATCTGAATGCCTCTTCTTTAAATAGTGTTTCTCATTCTGTGGACTGAAAAACAACTGCATCAAAATTGTTTGGTATACTTGTTTTAAAATACAGATGTTAGGGCCCAAGCTCCAAGTTACCACACCAGAATTTCTGGGGACTGCAACCCAAGAATATACAATCTTAACACACACAAATTAGGTTTTTATATAAAAATCAAAATTTGAGAACCATTGATGAGTTCAGTTCTGGTTCTCAGTCCATAATCTTAACTGCAGTTCTGCATTCACTCACTGGTTTTCTTACTGTTCTTGAAAAAGTCTAACTACAGGGTGTTTACATTTGCTGTTTCAGGAAATTTAGTGTGTGAAAAAATTTGTCTCTTAACACGATGTCTGTTAGCACAGTAAAGACTTCTTAAAAACTACCATAAGATACCACCACAGACCCATCACAATCTTTTAAATTTTAAAGTCTAACAATGCCAAGAGTTGGTGAGGATGTGGAACATCAGAAACTCAGTTATATTTTTGTTTGGACTACAGGTAAATTGGTACAACCCCTTTGGAAAATAATGTCTGAAATATGCTGAGTTAAGATTATGCTTTTATTCGTTTATTTTCTCAGCAGTCATTCAATAAGGGTATGCTCAAGCACGACGCTGGATGTTGGGGCTAAAGATGAAATACACGAGGATGCTCGTGAGAGAGAGCAAGTGTCACATAGTCTAGGGATCACCGCAGTAATGATAAGCCTGCCAGGGAACCACATGGAGATGTGGAGGATGCTGATCTACTCTGGATATGAAGGAGATCAGGTAAAGCTTCCCAGAGGGGGTGAGATCAGAGGTGACTTTCATTTTTATTTTTATTTTTTATTTTTTTGACATAGGATCTTGCTCCATCTCCAAGGCTGGAGTGCAGTGGCACAATCAGAGCTCACTCAGACTCGAACTCCTGGCCGAGCTGACTTTTGAAGGGTGAGTTCTCATTAACACCATTTGAAGAAGGAGGATTGTTTTAAGTAGAAGGAACAGCTCTTTCAAATGTAGGGGAGGTCTCCAAGCATACCGAGATGAGAGTTCTGACAGTCTTTTAGCATTGTTGGAACAGTGAGTATGGGACTTGAGGAGGTCTAGGGAAGACACAAGAGGCTGGAAGGAAGAATACCGAAAATTTAATAGAGGCCAGATCATGAAGACCATCCTATTCCATACTTAGAAATTGGAATATTTTTTAAGGGTAAGAAAGAGCTGTTTAAGGATTTTAACCAAGGGCTATGAAGTGATCTATTTTTCGAAAAATTACTTTGGTAGGGGTGTGAAAACTGAAGTGTGAGAACTGGAAGCATTGAGGAGGCCAGTTGCCTAGTTCAGATAAGCTGAAATTCTAGATGGTAGCCGTGGTGTAGGGAAGGGAAAGAGGCACAGATGGGAGAGACTCTAAGAAGTAAAATCCATCGCACGTGGGGGACAGGAAGAAGCCTAGGAAATCTCCCTAAATTCTGGCCTGGGTATCTGATTGGAGGTGCTGCTAGTCACCTGTTGATTCACCAATACACAACTAAAGGACAGCATTAATGCAGATCAAAAGACTGCTACCTTTTCTAGAGACAAAAGAGACTTCCCCAGAAAGGTGAATCCCAGGATCCATTTTGTTCTCTAATTGCTCCCACGTGCTAGAGGGATGCCATCTTCACTGTTGGAGCTATACCCAATCCATTTTAGGAAAATCACTTATGATCGTTCACTTTAGAAAAATGTAAACTGATTTAAAATCTTAAGATGCTTCTTGAGATTGCATAATTATTTTCTATTTACTTTTTGGCATTTTTTTCCTCTCTAAGAAGCACACATAATACTCAAGCTTCAAGACTGGATTTGCAGTTAGAGTTGAACAACCTTATTACATTTTGTAACTAAAATTGACTTTGCACTGATGAGAGTACATCTCAAGAATATTTCCACAAGGTGGCTCAATACCAGATAGTTCAAATGTTTGTTAGCAGCTTACCAAGCAGAGAAAGCTCAAGATAAGTTGCAAATTTATTCTGAGATCTGAGAGACTTAGAGTCAATTGAGAGGAATAGAATTAAATTGGACATATCTGACATTTTAAAAACAATAATTTAGGTCAAAAAATACAGAAGACAAACAACACCATGAAGGCTGCCACTGGCCTAAGATGGGCAATCTGAATATTTAAAAAATGCAATGGATTAAAAAATATCAAATATGCAAACAAAAGCAATGAGTTTCTAATATTAAGAAAGGTCGTTAACTCATTGTTATCTTTGGAAATTTCTATTATGTCACCACCCCTGAAAATCAATGAAGAGAAATAATTAAGATTTTTTTCCTGCCTTTCCTGTATAAACTCTATTTCAGAATAACCAAATAATTGATGAGGGAACACTCTTCTTTATAGAATTATAGCTAGCAAATGCTAAAATCAGAAAATTGCTGTGTTGTAACCCCTAATGAAATAATAAATCTAGGTAATTGAAACCAAGGGATGTTAAAATCATTAGCTGAAACACTGGGAATTTAATAATAGTGGGATTAGGCTGAAGTCACCTGGAATTACTCCTTAACCTTCATATTACTAAAGGTGGGGTTAAACCAGAGATATTTAATTCTTTACATGTGTGTCTTTTAGCTCCATATCCATACTTTTATAATGTGTTCTCTGATACTGAGATGAGGCTCTGGAAACAAAATTTCTCCTTTCATAGCTGGGTCACCATTAGGTTCCACAAATAGAAGCCACTAGAGATTGCTGAATGAAGAAAGGCACAGAAAAGGGATTGATCTTTCCTGTTTTTTGAGTTCTAGTTTGGACTGCTCCAACAGTGACCCTTTCTCCTGGTGGCAGCAGTTTCCTACCTTGCAGGACTCTAAAAAACAAAAACAAACCCAAAAAACAGCCACATCCCATGTCTTCAGAGATACTGGCAGTATTCTGAGAGTGCCCTTTCCTCAGAGGTTTCACCCACACCTCTGGAAAGCCCCTCCACTGGGTTCAAAAGTACCAGTTCCGTTTAGTTCCCTCAGCTTGAGGGGTGGCAATAGTTATCGCAGTTATCATTTTTCAATGGCATTTTGCATCGGTGCTCTTTACTCGTTCAGCTGTCTCACACCTGGGTAGCCAGTCCTCTATACTAACCCTCCCCCTGAAGTACCTAGTATGGTTCCTGTTTCCCTGACTGGACTTTGACTCATATCATGAAGTGAGGCAGTAGGAACTATACAGCACCACCCATGAAGTATTTTTACTTTATTCAGGCTTATTGAGGCAAAATTTATTTGCAATAAATTCACAAATTACAAGTGTATCAACACTTAGATACATTTTGACAGTCAAGGAAGCATGACCATGATCATCTATAAACCATTTTATTGCCTCAGGAATTGTCCTTCTGTTGGTATAGCCTTACTTCTTCTAGAATTTCATGTAGATGGAATCATTCAGCATGTGGCTTTTTATATCTGGCGTCTTTCACTTAGCACAATGCTCTGACATTCATCCCCATTAATGTATGTTTTTCCTTTATATTTGCATATCACGAGACTATAGTGGTATTTCATTAATGAATATACTTCAGTTTGTTTTTGAATTTATCAATGAATAGCTATCTGGGTTATTCCGAGTTTTAGGCTATTATGAGTAAAGCTCCTATGAACATGTGAGTACAAGTTTTTCTGTGAAAATGTTTTCTCTTTTTCTTCTTCTATGCCTGTCAGCATATGTTTTCATTTTTCTTGATAAATACTGGAGTAGAATGAACTGGTCATAAGTGCAGGTTTATAAGAAACAGCCAAATGCCTCTCAGAGTGAGAAGCCTCAAGTGGTTCAAAGTTTGTGTTTTTGATGGCTGTTTAAGAAATCTTGGAGCGGGCTGGGATTAGAGGGGGTGGCCACCTACACAGGCCACCTGTGCAGAGGCCACACAAAGGCAGAAGCCCTGTGGTGTGGGACCAATGCCCGCTACCCTGCGTTCCAGGGAAGGGGGAGGGGAGATGAGGCCAAGTGGCGGCCAGCCCACTCAGAGCTCACTGGCTGTGTGTGATAGACAAGATGATTCATTTTCATAAAATGGAAAGAAGTCTGCTAATACAACCAAGAGCATGTACTAGAAAGCAGAAATGACCAAAGGCCTGTTAGAACAAAGGGGGACATGGTAACAACCGCATTGGGGAAACAGAACTTACTCAGAAATGAGAAAACTCAAACTCTCCAACCAAACAGTAACAAGTATTTATTTTAACCTTATTTGGACTAAAAACCCCTTAGGCGATGTCCAGGAGAGATTGTGACCCCGCAATCCTCAGCTACTGAGGAACTTGGGGAGGGACTTGCACTAGGAATAAATTGCTTGTTGTTCCTGCTCTGGGTGTGGCTGCGTGCCGGACCCCTGCTCTTGCAAGACCGTCATTAAAGTCTCACTTCTGCTGCACTCCACGTCTCTGTGTCCATCCTTTGATTCTGGTTGGGTGAGTTCTTTTTCACAATATGGGGGATATTCTGCGTTTGCAGGAGGGGGATATTTTTCATCTGGGATATTCTGCGTTTGCAGGAGGGGGACCCCAGCAGAGAGGGAAATGCATCCCACACGATTTTGGGTGGCCTACTCTACTTGGGCATCCTGGCTGCTAGCAGGACTGCAGAAAAGCCCAAGACTATTGTTCCCGAGGCAGCAGAAGTGACACAGCGGAGGGGAGAAGAGAAATAGTAACTATGGCAACCAGGCAACCTCAAGCATGAGCCAAGGTAGGAAAAATTGAACGATAAGTACTGTCTTGGTGGTTGGGCAATTCTCGGAGGTTAAGTATGTGTGTGACTGAGATGTATTGCAGGTATGAAGCTAGTGCAGAGTCCCGATCCATTGTTCTGTCCTCTGCGAGGGAAATGGCCAGAGATGGACGAAGCAAACCTGGGGTGTGCAAGAAACCTCCAGTAGGAGGGGTTGAGTTCATAGGGAAACTCAGGTACGGGCTTCATCCAAGAAACCCCGAGGAAGTGGGGTTGAGTATTTGAGTTAGCCAGGAATGGAAAATAAAAATTTCAGGCCTAGGGAACCCAAGAAAGGGTGAGATGAAAATTCTCCCTTTAGGCTGAGCTTGGTGGCTCAGCCTGTAATCCCAGCACTTTGGGAGACTGCGGTGAGTGAATTGCCTGAGCCCGTGGGCTCGAGATCAGCCTAGGCAACTTGGCAAGACTTCCTCTCTACAATAAATAAAAAATTAGCTGGGCATGATAGCATGCCTGTAGTTATGGCTACTTGGAAGGTTGAGGCAGGATTGTTGGAGCCCAGCGGGTCAATGATGGGGTGGCCGTGAGTGTGCCACTGCATTCCAGCCTGGGCAACAGAATGAGACTCCAAGGCTAAAAAAAAAATTCTCCCTCTAACATTCCCCGGATAGTCCATTGAGGGAATGTTGAGGTCTGCGGGGGATAACCCTTGTACCAAGAACAAGGTGAATGATCAGGAAGGCTGCAATGTCCATATGGGAACGGGAACACCGCCAAGGGCTGGACATACAACCAGCCCAGCAAAAGTATTCAACTGTAGGTCCTGGGTGGGACAATAATGATCAAGAAGACGGGACTCAAAAGCAAGATCTGAGGGGGCTGATAATCCAGGGAATCAGCCCCGAGGTCTCAGAATGTCTCGAAGGCTTTTAAGGCCCAACAGGAGAAGGAAGAAACTCCAACAGTCTTCCTACTGAGACTTAGGGACCAAATGAGGAAATATTCCAGGCTAGACCCAGAAGACCTAGTGGGACAAGGTCTTCTAAAGGTTAATTTTGCTAAAAAACTGGCCTGATATTGCTTAGAAATTGCAATAACTTGAGGGGTAGAATGAGAAACCAATAGAAGAATTACTTAAAGAGGCACAAAAAATGTTTGTAAAATGGGATGGAGTAAAGAAAAAAACCAAAAAGCAAAGATGTAAGTTATGGATATGAAGATGTATTTTTGGTAAGGAAAGTTATCAAGGAAAGAGGATAATTTTGTTTATGAAAGGATTTTGTATGATAAAATTTTGTCCTAACATAAAATGACTGGTTATTTAGGAAAGAGGGAAATACAGGCCAAAACAGGGAATCCAAGCATGTCATCAATGGCATATGGAAGTCAGGATAAGGTTCGTGAAGAGGAATTTATGAAAGAAATCTTGGTATATAATTAAGATGGCTATAACTTTTTCTCCAGTTCTAACTGGAGAAAAATTGAAAGGTTTTTAATTACTTAGAAAACTGAGCTTTAAAAGAGGCCACAATAGATTTGTTTAACTTCCTAGGACAACAGGGGCTGAGAGTATCTCAAAACAAGTTGCAATTTGTAGGAAAAGAAGTCAAATACCAAGGCATCTGATTAGTAAAGGTAAATGAAAAACCAACCCAGAAAAAAAAAATAACTGGAATAATTGACTATCCTTTACCAAAGACAAGGAGAGGACTCAATGTTTTTAGGCCTGACAGGCTATTGCAGAATATGGATTGACTTTTATGCTCAGAAAACCAAAGATTTATACTTTAAGCTGTTGGAGAAAAAGCCAGTCCTCTCCAATGGACTGCTGAAGAAGTACACATTCTAGAAGAGCCGAAACAAGCTTTAATCACAGCTCCTGTTTTAGCACTTCTGTCTTTAGAAAAGCCCTTTCACTTCTTTGTAACCACGGATCAGGGTGCGGCCATCAGAGTGCTTACTCAAAGCTGGGGTGGAAAGAAGCAACCAATTCCTTTCATGTCCAAATTGTTAAATCCTGTGTCTAGGGGTTGGCGTGAATGTGTTCAGACTGTGGCAGCCACTGCCTTATGAGTGGAAGAAAGCCAGAAATTGACTTTCAGAGGAACCCTCATAGTCAGTATCCCCCCATCAAGTCTGGGCTATCCTAAATCAAAGAGCCAGGTGTTGGCTGATAGAGCCCGAATTCTAAAATATGAGGCAATATTATTGAAAAAGGATGATTTGATACTAACCACAGATTCCTGCCTCAGTCCAGCAGGCTTTCTTAAGTGCTGGGGAGATGAGAAATCGGGTCCTAATTGTCCGGATGTTATTGAATACCAAACCAAAGTCAGGCCAGAGTTGGGGAAAATGCCATTGCATGGGGGTGTTAAACTATTCATAGATGGGTCCTCCAGAATAATCGAAGGCAAAGGGACATCATGGCCATACTATCATTGATGGAGATCAGTTGTCTAACTGTGAGAAGGTAAGGTTACCTAACAAATGGTCTGCACAAACTCTTAATCAGGCTCTGAAATTGCTTGCAGATAAGGAAGGCACCATCTATATGAATTCTAAATACACCTTTGGAGTAGTCTGTACCTTTGAAAGAATCTGGGCAGAAAGAGGTCTCATAAATAGTAAGGGAAGGGAACTGGTCCGTGGAAGATTGGTTAAAGAGACCCTAGAAAATGTATTGCTCCCTGCTGAAATTGCAATAACACGTATCAATGGTCATCAGAAAGGGGGCTACTTTAAGGCAGTTGGCAACAGACTGGCTAATGAAATAGCCAAAGAGGCCACACTAGAAAATGAGGTTAACTCCTGAACCTCACCCCCAACATACCTATAGTCACCATGAGACTGCAATTTACTGAAGAAGAAATCAAGGGAGTGGGAGAACTAAGGGCTTCTCCACACAAAGAAGGGAGATGGTTTCTCCCAGATGGGAGAGAAATGGTTAGTAAATCAGTTATGAGGGAACTAATGACTCTGTTTCATAAGGGGAGTCATGAGGATTTCACAAAATGTGCAATGCACTTCCAAAAATTTATGGGTGTGTGAGCACATACACCATCGCTAAGCAGGTGTGTTGACAATGTGTCACCTGTCAGAAGATAAACAAAAGGTTATTAGAAAGCCAACTAAGGAGGAAGACCCCCAGGGCTGAGTCCGTTCCAAAGCATCCACATTGATTTTACTGAAATGCCTCAGGCTTTAAATCGCAAATATCTATTAGTAATTGTTGACCATCTTAGTGGATGGGTGGAGGCCTACCCTTTAAGGCTGCAACAGCCGGTTGGTAATAAAGGTGCTTTTAGGTGATTCCTAGATTCTGCCTAACAGAAAATATCAATTAGAGTAATATGAAAGTCCTCATGCATTATTCCTAGTGCTACAAGGAATAACGCATGGGGACTTTCATATCGCCTTGGCATCCACCATCCTCAGGAAAAGTAGAAAGAATGAATCAAACTCCTAAAAAAAGTTTGACCAAATTAATGCTAGAAACTAAGTTACCCTGGACTAAGTGCCTCCCTATAGTCCTCCTCAGAATCAGGACTGCTGCTTCTCCAAAGGATCTGGACTTTTCACACTATGAGTTACTATACGGGCTACCATACTTAGGGAGGGCAACAGACTTGCGCACTATGGAGACAAAAGACAAGTGCCTGAGAGAGTATATATCGGCCATCTCCTCTACCTTATCTTCCCTCAGGTTCAAAGGGCTTCTTGCTCAAACTCCTCCTCTTGAGTTTGCAACTCATCACTTCCAGCCTGGTACTTGGTGCTGATCAAGACCTGGAGAGAGGACAAACTCCAGCTGGGTTGGGAAGGTCCTTATCAAGTGTTCCTGACCACTAAGACAGCTGTTGGAATGTCGGAGAAGGTACGGACTCATTATACTAGGATCAAAAAGGTACCTAAGGATGCCTGGGAATCTAATGATAAGTGGGAAGTGTGTCAAGCAGCGGGCCAGCCTCTTAAAGTAAGGGTAAGGAGTACCCAACCATGAAAGGAATAATCATGTTATTCTTTATGTGGACTCTCCCAACTGCTGGTGGGGAGACATGGGAGCACTTAATGAGTTCATACCAAAGTCTAGGGAGATGGGGGTGTCCTGTCAAGCTTGTAATTAATGTAACTAAGACTCAACTCCCCAAACTATCAGATTTGATGCATGTCAAATATTATCCTGCGAGAATTTAAGTAATCAAAGGCAAATTTCCTGAGAGGATAAATATCTGTGCCCTGACCCCAACCCGGGTCACTCCCTCTATCCATGTATGAGTTGGGATAACGTTTGGTAAACCGCAAAGCTCCAAGGTTCGACTGCTGGGCCAGCAAGAGGCAAGACCAGATATCTAAACCCCCTGAGGGATAAGTTGCACTTCTCTAAAGGGATCCCACCAAAGAACTGTCAAAGTTTACAATGTAATCCTGTCTTGCTGACTATAAACATTCTGCGACTTCTGAACAGTAGTCCTGAAGTAGCGCCAAGAGTGTATGGGTGCTGACATTTCAGGGACAGATCTGGTGGGATGATTCACCCTCAAGCTAGTTGAATACAAGAATTCAACCAGCCCAGTACCAACTAAAGGCCCCATAATCAAGTATACCCCTCTTCAGCAGTAATCCTAGAAGGGTGACTATAATCGAGGTCAAAGATCTTAGGACAACTCTAGAAATTGAAACAGGTAATGGAGACACCAATACCTAGGTAGAATGGGTCACATTTTCGGTACTAGCTTTGAACAAAAGCAACTGTTAAGCATATGCTGCAGGACAGCCACAAGCACAAGTGGTCTCGTTCCCTCTGGGCTGGGACACAGATCCCGCGGGGATAAGTTGTATGCTTGCCTTATACCGAGGCAAGGACGCTTGGGGAAACGAGATTTGTAGGAGCTTGTCTCTGCTCTTTCCTGCACTGCAAAGGTCAGACCTGAAGGCAGTCCCCTCCTTTCCATGGTGATGATGGATTGCTCCTTGTGTCTCTCTAGATGAGGGGAAGGTTTCGTGATTCCTCTGGGACAATTGCTGACTTGTACCCACATCCTAAATGTCTCTGGTGAATCCAGCAGCAACTTCTTGAGCTTACACTTCCCTTGAGGAGATGTATGGTGGTACCTGGAAGGAGGAGCCTGTGTAACTCGTTGCTGGCCAACTGGACTGGGACCTGTGCTTTGGTCCAACTGGTCATGCCATTCACCTTGGCATTTCGCTGTAGGCATCAGCCTAGAAATAAGAGGTCCCTACAGGAGTCATTTAACTCTAACGTGTACCTTAACTCAACAGGAGTCCCTTGGGGAGCCCCTAAAGAATTTAAAGCCAGAAACTAAATAGCTGCAAGATTTGAATCAGCACTTTTTTGGTGGTCTACCATCAACAAAAACATAGATTGGATCAATTATATTTACTGTAATCAGCAAAGGTTAATAAACTATGAGAAATGCTCTTCAAGGAGTAGCTAGCCAACTGGACGCTACCAGCAGGATGGCCTGGGAAAATCAAATAGCATTAGACAGAATGTTAGCAGAAAAAGGAGGAGTCTGTGTTATGTCGTGAGGAAAATGTATTTTATTCCAAATAATATTGCCCCCAATGGTACTATCACTAAGGCTTCATAGGGACTTACCATTTTAACCAGTGAATTGGCTGAAAACTATGGCATCAATGGTCCTCTTACAGACTGATTTTTAAAAAAGGGTAAGGTATGACTGCCTCCGTTTTAACATCTCTTGTTATAGTTGCAGGACATTTAACCGCCATAGGATGCTGTGATATCCCTTATGTGAGGGGCCTAACTCCCAACACTTATGAAAGTAGCTGTAAACAAACAAATGCCCATGAATTATGCCCAAAACAACCTCCTACTCATAGATAAAAAGGTAAATCACAAAAAAGGTCAATATTTACCTGACATGTTTAGAGAAGAGGACCATATAAAACAATAAAAATAAAATGAAAATAAATCAACTCAGAAAAGAGAGGAGATAATTGTGAAAGGCAACAGATAACTCATTTCATAAAATGGAAAGAAGTCTGCAAACACGACCAAGAGCACGTACTAGAAGGCAGACATGACCAAAGGCCATTAGAACAAAGGGGGACATGGTAGCAACCACACTGGGGAAATGGAACTCACTCAGAAATGAGAAAAGTCAACCCCCTCAACCAAATAGTAGCAAGTACTTTTTTCAACCTTACTTGGACTAAAAACCCCTTAGGTGACGTCCAGGAGAGATTGTGACCCGCAGTCCTTGGCTATTGAGGAACTTGGGGAGGGACCTGCACTAGGAATAAATTGCTTGTTGTAACTGCTCTGGGTGTGCCTGCATGCTGGACACCCGATCTTGCAAGACGGTCATTAAAGTCTTGCTTCTGCTGCACTCCACATTTCTGTGTCCATCCTTTGATTTTGGATGGGCGAGTTTGTTTCTCACATGATTAGTGTGGCTGCCTGAGTGCCCCCGGCCGTGGCATACAGCGCTCCTTATGGCCTGGAAAGAATGGCAGCTCTCATAGCTGTTTGGGGTGCTGCTTTAAGCGGTGGAGTCCACAAGATTGAATGTGCACATGCGACCACATTAGGCAAACGGGTAGCATACGTAGATGAAAGGGGAGGGGCAAGAAAAGAGTGATGTTCAAGTCAGTGGGCAAAGAAGCCTCTACCCTGGCACTGCAAAGACAAAAGTGACCACGGTCGGGAGCTTTGCTTATGAATATATCCTGGAAATCAACATGAAGGGTCTCAAGAAGTATATGGAGAGCAGATTGAAACTCACCAACAGTTGAGTGTTACACAGAGGCATCAGGTCTTCCAAGTTGCTCTGGGAAAAGGCACTATGGGCGTATGGTGCCATGATAAGAAAAGAGAGACAGCCGGCGAGTCCGTGAATGCTGGGATGGAAACCCACTTCAGTCTTGGGCCCCACGGGTGTTACGTCAGAGCCATCAGCAGTAGGAGGTGCTGGAGGGCTCACCCACAGCCTCACTGTGGACGGCTGGACATCAGGGAGCTGCGGCCTGAGGAGTCGCAATCAGGACTTTAGACTCCTGTGGTCATGACATGTGTTCAGTATGGACTTACCAGTCTGCAATGTTTTTACTTTTTGGTCACTTAAGACTAACATTCCAAGGGTCCAGACAAAAACAAATTATATGCAGTCATAAAAATTATAATTTATTGTGTAAATAATATAAACTGTTTTGAAGTCAAGTGGAAAATAAGATATGGACCAACATCACTAATGTTTTACAACAGTAATCTTTACCATAATAAACACTATATATATATATATATCTTCACCCAACTCAAGGTCACACAGATTTTCTTCAGTGTTTTCTTCTATACATTTTTTTTATAATCAGTATTTTTTATTGTTATATTGTGGAGTACAGTTAAGGGTTAGGTATACAAATACATTTCGTTCAGGCACCCTTGTTGATAAGTGTTTCCCCGTCCCCAGACAGATATTTGCTACCATTAATCCCATCTCCCTTCCCCCCCACATGGTTTCCCACCACTGTCAGTCATTTTCTTATAGTATTACATTGGATGTTCAAGGTCCATTATATGAGTGAGAACATGTGATACTCAGTTCTTTGTTTCTGTGAGAGGTCACTCAGTATTATAGACTCTAGCTCCATCCAGGTTGCTGTAAAATTCATGATTTTGTTCTTTTTTATGGCTGCATAGTATTCTATCATGTATATGTACCACATTTTTTTAATCCAGTCCTCTTTTGACGGGCAGCATGGTTGCTTCCAGGTTCTTGCTATTGTGAACAATGCTGCGAGTTTCTCTTGGACTTTCAAGGTATAGGATCATATTGTCCGCAACGAGAGATAACTTCCTCTTTTCCTATCTGGATACCCCTGATTGCCTTCTCTTCTCTGATTGCTCGAGCCAGGACTTCCAGTACTATGTTGAACAGGAGGGGTGAGAGTGCGCATCCTTGTCTTGTTCCAGTTTTCAGGGGAAATGGTTCCAATTTTTGTCCGTTTGGGAGTATGCTGACTGTGGGTTTCTCGTAGATGGCTTTTACTATTTTGAGGTATGTTCCCTGTATGCCTAGATGTTCAAGGGTTTTTATCAAGAAGGGGTGCTGGATTTTATCAAAAGCTTTTTCTGCATCTAATGATACAATCATGTGGTTTTTGTTTTGACATCTGTTGATGTATTTAATTACATTTATGGTTTTACGAATGTTGAACCAGCCTTGCATCCCAGGAATGAAGCCTACTTGGTCATGATGGATGATTTTTGAGATGTATTGTTGAATCCAGTTTGCTAGGATCTTGTTGAGAATTTTAGCATCTATGTTCATCAAAGATCTTGGCCTGTAGTTCTCTTTCTTTGTTGGATCTTTACCTGACTTGGGTATCAATGCGATGTTGGCTTTGTAAAATGATTTGGGGAGAGTTCCATCTTTTTCAATCGCCTGGAATACCTTCAGTAGGATTGGTATCAGCTCCTCCTTAAATGACTTGTAGGATTCTGCTGGAAAGCCATCTGGACCAGGGATTTTTTTTTAAGGTAGTTTTCTTATTATGTAGTTGATTTCCTTGATTGTTATTGGTCTATTTAGGGTCTCAATTTCTTCTTGTTCCAACCTAGGTAGGTG
>NW_007087663.1:0-623 GCF_000164805.1 Carlito syrichta
TCTGGCTAACTAGGTAGATAGCTAGTTAAGTTATCTGGCTAACCAGCTGACTTGCTGGTTGTCAACTAGTTAAGTCAGCGGGCTAGCCATCTGGCTAGGTGGGTAGGTAGCTAGCTAATTAAGTCAGCTAGCTAGCCGGCTGGCTAGCTAGTTAAGTCAGTGAGTTATGTGAGCTGGGTAGCCAGCTGGTTAATGAGGTGACTACCCAGTTAATCCAGTTGGCTAGCTAGATGACTATCTAGTTAAGTCAGCTAGTTAAGTCAGCTGTTTCATGGGCTGGATAGCTACCTGGCAGGGAAGTTAAGACGATTGGGTAGCAGGCAGGTCAGTTAGGTGGCCAAGTAGTTAAGCCAGTTGGCTAGCCAGCTGACCAGCATATTGACTGGCTTGTTAAGCAGACTGACTATCTGACTGTCCAGGAAACTGGCTGGCTATTTAAGCCGACTGGCAAGCCTGCTGGCCAGCTCACTAGCTAGCTAGCCAGCTGCCTAGCCAAATAATCAGTCAGGTAGCTAGCTAGTTAAGCCAGCTGACTAGCAATCTAGTCAACCAGGTACATAGGCAGTTACGTTAGCTGGCTAGCCATCTAGCCAGTCAACTAGCTAGTCAACTAGTTTAGTCAG
>NW_007087664.1:0-702 GCF_000164805.1 Carlito syrichta
CAATGCAATACTATGAGAAAATGACGGATGGTACTGGGAAACTATGGGGGGGAGGGGGGATGGGATTAACAGTAGCAAATATCTGTCGAGGGATGGGAAAACACTTTTTATCTACAGGGTGCCTGAATGAAACGTCATTGTACACCTACCCTTAACTGTACCCCACAAAACCATAATAAAAACTACTGATTAATGAAAAAAAAAAAAAGAAAAGAAAGTAACTGAAATAGCATTTGGTACATAATATGAGATCAATAATTATTTGTTAACTCTAAATAATGATTTACAAGTCAATAATGCATCCCCATCCCTACCTCAAAAGGAATGAAGTATACTCCTTCTCCCTCAGCTCTTAAAATAGAAATATTTTGCATTGAATGCCCTGAGTTCCAGGAAAATCTCTCTACTACAATTTAATGGACAGCTCCTCCCATCTCTATTTAGTCATTAGAATGCATGCATCTAGTGGTCATCATCAATAACTCAAAAAACAACAGATGCTGGAAAGGATGCGGCGAAAGGGGAATACTTCTCCACTGTTGGTGGAAGCGTAAACTAGTACAGCCTCTGTGGAAAACAGTGTGGTGATTCCTAAAAGATCTAAATATAGACCTCCCATATGACCCCACAATCCCCCTACTAGGAATATACCCAGAGGAACTCAAATCACTCTGTGAAAAAGATACCTGCACACGCATGTTT
>NW_007087665.1:0-1034 GCF_000164805.1 Carlito syrichta
TGCTGGGCTCCGGCGATCCCTCCGCCTCATCCTTCCAAGTAGCTGGAACTACAGGCGCGTGCTACCATGCCTGGCTAATTTTTGATTTATTGTAGAGATGAGATCTCACCAAGTTGCCCGGGCTGATCTCGAACCCCTGGGCTCAGGCAATCTTCTCACCTCGGCCTCCCAAAGTGCTGGAATTATAGGCTTGAGTCACCATGCTCAGCCCAGTCTCCCTTTTTAAACCCCTGCACACAGCCCAACAGTTGCAGTGGTCTGTCTGAGGCATGAGACTGACCCCTTCCCCATCTGCTGGCTTTGGGAATAAAGTCATTTTCCTTCCACCATCTTTTATCTCTTGACTTTGGTTCTGGGTGACCAAGCTTGTACTCGGTTACAAAACTACCATAAAGTCAATCAGGGATCTCACATGTCAGATGTAGCATAGAACACATTTTTGGGAGGTATTGTTTTGGTCATTGCTTTTTTTGTTTTTTGAGTCAGAGTCTCACCCTGTCCCCCACGGCCACCACAGCCTCAACCTGCTGGGCTCAGGTGATCCTTCTGCCTCAGCCTTCCAAGTAGCTGGAACTACAGGCATGTGCTACCATGCCCAGCAAATTTTTTTTTATTTATTGTAGAGACAAGGTCTTGGCAAGTTGCCCAGGTTGGTCTTGAACCCTTGGGCTCAGGCAATCCTCTCACCTCGGCCTCCCAAAGAGCTGGAATTATAGGCTGAGCCACCGAGTCCGGCCCTTTTTCTTTCTTTTTCTTATTATTTTTTTTTAAGTCATTGTCTCTTTCTGTCGCCCAGGCTGGAGCACAGTGTCACGCTCACGGCCACCGCAGCCTCAACCTGCTGGGTTCAGATGATCCCTCCACCCCTGCCTTCCAAGGAGCTGGAACCTCAGGCATGCGCCACCACACTCAACTAATTTTTTGATTGATTGTAGAGACAAGGTCTCACCATATTGCTCAGTCTGGTCTCGAACCCCTGAGCTCAGGCAATCCTCTCACCTCTGCCTCCCAAAGTGCTGGGATTCTAGGTGTGA
>NW_007087666.1:0-876 GCF_000164805.1 Carlito syrichta
CTGGCCAGCTGAATTAACTAGCTGTCTTAACTAGCTACCTAGCTGGCTAGCCAGCTGACTTAACTAGCTGTCTACTTAGCTAGAAAGTTGGAAAGCCAACTGAATTAACTAGCTGACAACTAGCTACCCACTTGCTTGCCAGCTGATTTAACTAGCTTGTTACCTAGCTAACCAGCTGGCTGGCCAGCTGACTTAACTACTTGACTTAAACAGCTAGACAACTGGCTAGTCAGATGTCTCAACTAGATGACTTAACTAGTTTTTCTTATAGATAGCCAGCTGACTTAACTAGCTCTCTACCTAGCTAGCTAACTGGCTAGCCAGCTGAATTAACTAGCTGACTTGTTTAGCTCATCAGCTGGCTAGCCAACACTTTTAACTATCTCTATACCTAGCTAGTCTGCTGTCAAGCCACCTGACATAACTAGCTGACTTATAGAGGTGGTCTGACTGTCAGTCAGCTGAATTAATTAGTTTGCTATATAGCTAGCCAGCTGTTGACTTAACTATCTTGCCAGCAGGCTAGACAGCTGACTTAACTATCTAACTGCCTAGCTAGACAGCTGTCAAGACAGCTGACTAACTAGGTAACCTAACTAGATAGCAAGCTGACTAGCAGGCTGATTTAAGGCCTAGCTAGCTAGTAACCTATGTAGCCTGCTCACTTGCCAGCTGACATACCTACCTAGCTACCTGGCTAACTAGCTGGCTAGTTAACTGACTTATCTAGGTTGTTTAGTTAGCTAACTGGCTAGCCAGCTGACTTAACTAGCTACCTCCCTAGCTGGGCAGCTGGCTAGCCAACTGACTTAACTTGCTGAATTAACAAGCTGGCAAGCTGACTTAACTAGCTGACTTAACCAGCTAGGTACCTAG
>NW_007087666.1:1881-3180 GCF_000164805.1 Carlito syrichta
CAAGCAGACTTAAATAGTCAGCTGCCTAGCTAGCTAGCTGACAACCAAATGGCTATGTAGTTAGCTTACTCATTTTCTAACATTCTACCTAGCTGAATTAATCATCTGACTTAACTCATTAGCTAACTAGCTAGCTAGCCTACTCAAACAGCTGACTAACCCATTTGGTAACTAGATAGCCTGCTGACTTAACCAACTGACTTAACACGTTAGTTAACTAGCTAACGACCTGATTCAACCTGCTGAATTAACTGGTTAGCTAACTACCTAGCTAGCTGTCTTAACCAGCTGACTAAATTAGGTAGCTGACTTAACTTGATGACTTACCTAGCTGACTGAACTACTTAACTAGCTGACTTAACCGACTGACTTAACTAGTTAGCTGGCTGACTTAACTACCTGAATTAAATAATTAGCTAACTATTTAGCTAGCTGAATAGCTAGCTGACTTAATTAGTTAGCAACTATTTAGGTAGCATGCTTAACTAGCTGACTTAAATAGTTAGCTAACTAGTGAGCTAGCTGTCTTAGGTAGCTGACATAGCTAGGTAGCTAATTAGCTAGCTGACTTAAATGTTGACTTAACTAGTTGGCTATTGAGATAGCTAGCTGACTAAACGAGTTGGTTAGCATATTAGCTCACTGTTTTAACTATTTGGTAAACACGTTAAATAGCTGTCTTAATTAGTTGGGTAACGAGTTAGCTAGGTGACTTAACTTGTTGGCGGACAATGCAGACTCCTTATCTGGTTTAACACGTTGGCTGACTACTTGGCTGATTTGTTAGCAGGCTTAACATGTCGGTGGTCTAGTCAGCCGACTAGTTAGATGGGTTAATTAGTTGACCGACGAGTTGGCCCACAAGTTAGCTAGGTTTAGTAATTGGCTGACTAGTTTGCTCACCTGACTACTTTGCTGACTAGTTGGCTGACTATTTAGTTGACCTAACTAGTCAACCCACAAGTTAGCTGACCTAACTTGTCAGCTGACAAGTTGGCCGAATAGTTGGCCGATTGGTTAACTGACTTAAATTGTTTGCCAGCTAGTCTGCCGACTGGTTAGCTTACTTAATTTTCCAGCTGGTGATTGAGCCCACAGTTCAGCTGACTTATCTTGTCAGCCAGTGAGTGAGCCGACTGGTCAGCTGACTTAACTATTTGGTCTGTGAGTAAGCCGACTGGTCAGCTGACTTGACTAATAAGCTGGATAGTGAGGTGACTTAGCTGAATATATTCAGATATTGAGTGAGCCGACTGGTCAGCTGACTTAACTATTTGGTCTGTGAGTAAGCCGACTGGT
>NW_007087667.1:0-552 GCF_000164805.1 Carlito syrichta
CCACCGCAGCCTCGACCTGCTGGGCTCAGGCAATCCTTCTGCCTCAGCCTTCCAAGTAGCTGGAACTACAGATGTGCGCCAACACACCTGGCTAATTTTTTGATTTATTGTAGAGAAGAGGTCTCGTCAAGCTGCCCAGACTGGTCTCAAACTCGTGCTCAGGCAATCCTCTCACCTCAGCCTCCCAAAGTGCTGGGATTATAGGCATGAGCCGCCATGCCTGGACTCTAGAGGTCTTTTAAAGTTGACTGAAAATTAAGTGTTTGAGAAGTGTTTGTGTGAGTGTGTGTGCACATATGTATATGTGTGTGTATGTACGTTTATGTGTACGTTTGTATGTGTGCAGGGGTAATGTATGTGTGTGTATGAGGGAGACCCCCCAAAACCTGGAATTATCTTTTGGAGGGTGGGCCCTTGAAGTACATTTGGAATTTGCTCCTCTTCAAATGTTCAACCAAAGTTGTTTTGTTTTTTTTTTTGAGTTGGAGTCTTACTCTGTCGCCCAGACTGGAGTGCAGTGGCTACTCCCAGCCACCGCAGCCTCAACCTGCT
>NW_007087668.1:0-687 GCF_000164805.1 Carlito syrichta
GGGCAACTGGGCAAGACATCATCTCTACAATAAATCAAAAATTAGGTGGGCGTGGTAGCATGCGACTGTAGTTCCAGCTACTTGGAAGGCTGAGGCAGAAGGATCACCAGAGTCCAGCAGGTTGAGGCTGCGGTGGCCAGGAGCGGCCACTGCACTCCAATCTGGGCGACGACAGAGTGAGACTCCAACTCAAAAAAAAAAAAAAAAAAAAAAAGAACTCAGTTAAACAGAGGAAGCAGAGAAGCAAATAAGATGATTGCCGTAAGAAAGTTGCACTGATCTTTCTATCAGCAGAGAAAAGGGGAATATCACAACCAACTGGAGACTGGTGATCCTTGGGAAGAAGACGACATTATGGAATAAACCATGAAGGGAGGATGGGCTATTATAAGCCATAAATAGGGTGAAAGGACTATGTACACAGAGAGGCAGCTTGAACAAATTATGCAACCAGCAAAGGAAGCAGCAGCCTGTAATGCCAGCCCTTGGGAGGCTTAGGCAAGTGGATTGCCTGAGCCCGCGGGTTCGAGACCAGTCCGAGCAATTTGGTAGTGCAAGTCTGTAGTTCCGGCTACTCGGAAGGCTGAGGCAGAAGGATCGCCGGAGCCCAGCAAATCAACACTGGGGTAGCCGTGAGAGTGCGGTCATTATACTCCAGCCTGGGTGAAGGAGTGAGACTCCAACTCA
>NW_007087669.1:0-493 GCF_000164805.1 Carlito syrichta
CTATTGGCAGGCACCTATGTTGGTTCCATGTTTTTGCTACTATGGCTAGTGCTGTGATAAACATACAAAAACAGTCTTTTTGGGAGAATGACTTGTGATCATGGCTTACTGCATCCTTGAATTCCTGGGCTCAAGCGATCCTCCCTCCTCAGCCTCCTGAGAAGCTGAGACTACAGCTGTGCACCACCACACCCAGCTAAAGAGGAGTCTTCTATGAAGGATTTGTCTTGGAACACATTCACTGACCAGGTCACCATTGACATCCACTTCATAGATGCGGATACTGAGATCCAGAAATTTTTTGACCAAGTTTCACACAACCCGCTTTTCCCAAGCACAAAGATTAAGACATGAGTCTATGTGATATTAATTTCTCTTTTCTTTTATTTACACTGACCTGCCTCTCTTAAATTAAAAAACAAAAAAATTTGCCACCAGAGACATCTATTCCTCTGCCCTTTCCAATTTTAAAGTTTTCTTAGTTCACATGACA
>NW_007087670.1:0-493 GCF_000164805.1 Carlito syrichta
GAATGGAAAGAAATGGAATGAAATGGACATGAATGGAATGGAATGAAATGGAATGGAAGGGTGTGGAATGGAATGGAATGTAGAGGAATGCAATGGAATGGAGAGATATGGAATGGAAAGGAATGGAATGGAATGGAGAGGAATGGAATGTAATGAAATGCAATGGAATGAAATGGAATTGAATGGAGAGGAATTGAATGCAATGGAATAGAGAGGAATGGAAGGGCTTGAATTAGAATGGAAAGGAATGAAAAGAAATGGAAACAAGAGCAATAGAATGGAGTGCAATGGAATGAAACGGAATGGATTGGAATGAAATGGTGAGTAGTGAAATGGAATAGAGAGGAAAGGAATGGAATTGAATGGCAGGGAATGGAGTGGAGTGGAATGGAATGAAATGGAGTGGAATGGAATGGAATTAAAAGGAGAGGAATGGAATGGAATGGAATGGAGAGGACTGGATTGGAAAGAAATGGAGTGGAATGGAACGGAG
>NW_007087670.1:1811-2442 GCF_000164805.1 Carlito syrichta
GGAATTGAGAGGAATGGAGTTGAATGGAATGGAATGTCGAGGAATGGAATGGATGGAATTCAATGGAATTGAGGGGAATGGAAAAGTGAGGAAGGATATGCAATGGAATTGAAGGGAATTGTATAGAGAGGAATTGAGTGGAATGGAATGGAGTGGAATGCAGTGTAATGGTAGGTTTTAGAGATGAATGAAAGGGAATGGAATGCAGGGGAATGAAGAAGAATGGAATGGAATGGAGTGGAATTGAATGGAATGGAGTGGAATGAAATGGAATGGAGAGGAATGGAATGGAGAGGATTGGATTGGATTTGAGTGGAATGGACAGGTATACAACACAGTTGAATGGAATTGAATGGAATGGAATGGAATGGAGACGAATGGAAACGGAATGGAATGCAGTGGAATAAAGTGGTGTGGAGTGGAATGGAATGGAATGGAGTAGAATAGAATGGAATGGAGTGGAATAGAATGGAAAGAAGAGGATTGGAATGGAATGGAATGGAGTGGAATGGCATGGAATGGAGTGGAATAGAATGGAAAGAAGAGGATTGGAATGGAATGGAGTGGAATGGTATGGAATGGAAAGGAATGGAGAGGAATGGAATGGCGAGGAATGAAACGGAATGGAATG
>NW_007087671.1:0-559 GCF_000164805.1 Carlito syrichta
GGCTGCGGTGGCCGGGAGTGGCCACTGCACCCCAGTCTGGGCGACAGAGTAAGACTCCAACTCAAAAAAATAAATAAATAAAATAAAAAATAAAATAATAAAATAAAATTTAAAAATAAGCTGGGCACAGTGGCTCACACCTGTAATCCCAGCACTTTGGGAGGTGGAGGTGAGAGGATTGTCTGAGCCCATGGGCTCAAGACCAGCCTGGGCAATTTGGTAAGACCAATAATTTTTTAAAAAGCCAGGTGTAGGCCGGGCTCGGTGACTTAGCCTGTAATCAGCCGAGGCAAGTGGATTGCCTGAGCCCCGGGTTCGAGAACCACCCGGGCAACTTGGTGAGACCTTGTCTCTACAATAAATCAAAAATTAGTCAGGTGTGGTAGTGCAGGACTATAGTTCTGGCTGCGGCAGAACTTGGCGAGACCTCATCTCTACAATGAATCACAAAAACAATTAGCCGGGCGTGGTAGCGCGCACCTGTAGTTCCAGCTACTCAGAAGGCTGAGGCAGAAGGATCGCCGGAGCCCAGCAGGTTAAGGCTGCAGTGGCCGGGAGC
>NW_007087672.1:0-622 GCF_000164805.1 Carlito syrichta
GACTCAAAAAAAAAAAAAAAAGTCAAAGGATTAAGAGATCAAGGGATTAAGGGGTTAATTTTGCCTGGAGAACCAATGAGGGCTTCCTGGAGGACGTAGCATCTGATCTAGCTTGTCCAGAATTCTGAGCAGCATGAACAAAGACATAGAGGTGTGAAGGAAAGTGGGAATAGGGATAAATTCAATTTAGTTTGAGGAAAGATATATAAAGAGTAAAGGTAAGCAAATAGGGCAGGAAAATCCTTTTATTTTAGGCTGCAGAAGGCTCTTGAGCATGATAAAAATCAGGATTTCATTATCAGATAGGCCGTCAACCCTGGGCTGGGCCCTGAGCAGTTGTGTCACCACTGACTATGTGATGACTATGGGTAAGCTACTTAGCTCTTCGGAGCCTTCCTTTCTTTGTCTGTAGAATGGGAACGATGCTACTTACTCAATTAAAACACAAATGAAGCCGGGTTCAGTGGCTCAGCCTGTAATCCCGCGCCTTGGGAGGGCGAGGTGAGTGGATTGCCTGAGCCTGCAGGTTCGAGACCCGCTTGGGCAACTTGGCGAGACTTCCTCTCTACAATAAATAAAAAATTAGCCGGGCGTGGTAGCGCGTGCCTGTAGTTCCAGCTAC
>NW_007087673.1:0-648 GCF_000164805.1 Carlito syrichta
GAGCGCGTGCGCGGTGCAAGCCCTCCGGCCTCTGCGCTCAGCTGCGCGGGGCTCCCTGGACCCTGCGCTCCCAGCCGCCGCGGTGCGGCCCAGCAGGGCACTCCCGAGGCCACCTTCCCTCCTCCCGGCCACCTGCGTGTCCCGGCCCTAAGGGGACCCTCTGGGATCCGGGCAGGGTGGAAGGTGGAGAAGCCGGGGCCGGAGGTGGCCAGTCCTGTGCCCGGGCCGAGCGTGCCAGATCCCCGGAGACCCGGCGCCCTGCCCAGCTCTGCCGGCGCGGCGCTGGCTACAGACAGACTGGCTTTATTCATGGACACGCGGGGGGCGGCCAGGCCCGCCCGCCCGGGACACGCTCACGCGGGGCGGGGGGCGCACTCTCCATGCCACAATCACAACACGACGCCCGCGCTGGGACCGGGCCGGCGGAGGGAGGGGGCGTGGCACAGCCTGGCTCCTGGTTTTGGTTGAAGAAACGAGAAAAGGTTACTGGGGCCGACGCGGGAGTGGAGTGGGGTGCTCTGGGGCTGCTCAGGGGCCCTCGGAGAGCCTCTGCGGGGCGGGGGGAGCCGCTGCTTCCCGATCTCCGTTTAAAAACACAGAACATGCTGCATCCGCGCAGACGCTGGACGGGAAGGGGCGGGGGCCACC
>NW_007087673.1:850-8660 GCF_000164805.1 Carlito syrichta
CGAGGTGGCGCCTCGGAGCGGAAGGAAGAGCTCGTGTTTGGGGAGAAGGGGTGGAAGGTCCGCCCTGGCTCTGGGGGACGGGCGGGGGCCAGGGATGGAATTGTGCTGCTGGTGGGGGCCGTCCTGGGCCCCTACGCCTCTGGCTCGTACTCCTGATATTCCTCCTGCGTTCCAGGGGCGGGGGTGGGGCAGAGAAGAGCAAAAGGGAGGAGGAGTTGGACACCGAGTGGCTGGGCCCAGGCTCCAGATCCCGCCCCTCCAGGAGGACCCGCGGGCCCCTAGCCCGGCCGGAGAGGAACCTGGAAGTCGGGGAGCCACCGAGGCTTGCCTGAGGCTCAGTGCCAGGCCCCGCGTGTCCTCCCCTCCCGCCTCCCGCCTCCCGAGGCCGGGGGTTCCCGAGGCTCCCTGGCCCGGCCATATCCTACCAGGGACCTCCCGCCCCAGCTGGGGGCAGCCGCTGCCCTTCTGGATGCCCCGTCCCCTGAAGCCCGCTGCTCTCACCTGCGGTGGCTCCTCATAACTCTCCCCTTCCGGCTCCATCAGGGGCTCGATCAGCGGCTCCTCACCAGCTTCCTGGGCCACTTCCTCTGGCTGCGGGCAGAAAGGGCAGGGGCGGTGGGAGCAGCCAGGATCCCCCCAAATCCCTACGCTGGTGAGCTCCGGGCTGATTGGGAAGGGGCGGCTGGGGGGCTGGCGGTGCAAGAATGTTACCTTGGAAGTGGGGTGGAGGGATGAAGGGTGAGACCCCTCCCTGCCACCTTGTGGAGCAGGGAGGAGGGTGTACAGGGAGCTGGCTCTCCGCACCCCTCCTGACGCCCCCGGCCCTTGCACCGTGTGGACGGGTTGGGATGCGGGCCAGACAGCACACCCTGCCATCCACTCATTACTCGCACCCGTGTCAGGCTTTGTGCAGGCCGTCGGGACCCCAGAGAGAGCCCAGGGGGCTCCCGGGACTGGAGGGAGATGGAAGTGCGGGGACAGGCTGGGCAGGGGCTCTGAGCCATTTCCCTGCCACTTTCCACCCATCCCTCCCCCGGGCTCCTGTGTGGCCTGGTTTCTTCAGCTGTTGCTATTTTAAGATAAGCTGGAAGCAACAGCTCGTGGTGTTGCTTGGATGTGAGAGCTAAGACTCTCCCCTCCCCCCCGCATCTGCTGCCCAGACAGGCGCAGACCAGCGGGCATGCGTGTGCCCGCTGCCAGACACATGGCTGGCCACCTGAAGGCGAACACATGTATGTGCACAGACACAGGACTGAGCCAGCTGCACACAGGATGACCTGGGTCCGTGCACGGCTATACAGAACCCCACGTGAGCGGCCATGCCCCGGGAAGGCCTGCCCCGCCACATCCAGGCAGTGCCAGCTCTTTCCCTGATCTGTCCAGGCAGTCCCTGTGGGCACATGAATTCGCAGCCCGACCTGGTCCACCTCCCCCATTGTACAGATGGGTATGCCAAGGTCCAGGAGGAGGGGGAAGGATAATATGCCCCCAAGCTACCCAGCTATGACTAGAACCAATAGACGGAACATAGTGTTAAAAATTCCAGTGAAATCATTGTTTGGAAACAACCAAATGTCCAGTGGCGTGCACACGGTGGACTGATCACACGGTGGACACCACACAGCAGGGACGGAGGGTGACAGCACATGGGGCAGACACAGAACCTCAGGAACTTGCCATTGAATGAAAGATGGCACACTTGGGCCAGGTGCAATGGCTCAAGCCTGTCATCCCAGTACTTTGGGAGGCTGAGGTGAGGGGATTGCCTGAGCCCATGGGTTCGAGAACAGCCTGGGCAACTTGGTGAGACCTCATCTCTACAATACATTTTTTAAAAAATTAGCCAGGCATGGTGGCTCACGCCTGTCGTTCCAGCTCCTTGGAAGGCTGAGATGGAAGGATCGCAAGCCCAGCAGGCCAAGGCTGCGGTGGGCATGAGCGTGTCACTGCACTCCAGCCTGGATGACAGAGTAAGACTCTGACTCGATTAAAAAAAAAAAGAGGGCACACACGGAGGAGCTTGGACTTCATGGCAACATTTACACGAAGGAAACAAGTACCCAGCCAGTGTGTGGCACAGAAGTCAAGAAGCAGCTCTCCTTGGAGGGGGAGGCAGGCCAGGGCCGAGGGCGATGGGGGAGGTGTCCGGGGTTGGAGCGGCAGGACCAGGACCCAGGGAGGTGCCCGGTGCCAGCATTAGGGGGCACTCGCTGGGGCCAGGCACATGAGACGCCATGAGTGAGCCCCAGACACTTCCCTTGTCCAAGGCTCTTCGTCCTGGCCTTGGGGGCAGGAATGGGAGGGGCACAAAGAGGGGTCCTGGGGGCTGCTGTTCTGACTGAGCTGGCCGCTGGTTACATGGGGGAGCCCCCTTTGCGGAAAGTTCACAGAGCTGCAGGTTTCTGCATGTCTGTTATGCCTCAATAAAAAGGTCACTTAAAACAATCCCCAACCAGCCTGAGCAATTCATCGACACAGTCTCTACCAAAAAAAAAAAAAAAAAATTAGCATAGTGGCGCATGCCTGTAGACCCAGCTACTCAGGAAGCTTGAGCCCAGGAGTTTGAGGCTGCAGTAAGCCGTGACTGCACCACTGCACTCTAGCCTGGGTGACGGAGGAAGATCCTGGCAAAAACATAAAACAAAAAAAATCTCATAACTTGTCATCTTAGCAACTTGGAAGGCTGAGGCAGGAGGATCAACTGAGGATAGGAGTTTGAGACCAGCCTGGGCAACACAGCGAGACCCCCGTGTGTGTGTGTGTGTGTGTGTGTGTGTGTCTCTCTCTCTCTCTCTCTCACACACACACAAACACAAACCTTAGCCTGGCCACTTGCAAGCCATGTGGCATCGGGTAAGTAATTCACCTCTACTCTCCGCAGCTGGAGAGTGAGGCTGGTGCCTGCTGTCTTATGGGCGTGTGGTGAGGGGCGTCCATGGGGACGTTAGGAAAGCAAGCTGGAAGATGGCAAGCCCTGGGCTTGCGTGGGCTCCCCCACCCCCGTGGTCCCAAAGGGCTGTCATGTGGATTATAACTCTGACCTTGAGCTCCCTTGAGAGAGCCGTCCTGAAGTGTCAACAAGCACTGGCAGGAAGAAGGCGATCAGAGAGAGGTGATTCCAGCCCTATGTGTCAGGCCGGAGTCCCTCTCTCTGCACCCCAGCTCCCAGCACGGGGCCTGGCCCCACGTCGACACCAAGTGACTCTGATGACCTGGGCCTGAGCTCATCCTCCCAACTTTTCGAGGGTGGCGGGCAGGAACTGGGATCTTGGGCAAGCCACTTCACCTCTCTGAGCCTCAGTTTCTTCGTCTGTAAAATGGGCCGCTCCGGTGCCTGCCTCAAAGGACACTGTGAAGGGTCGAGCTAGCCCATGTAAAGAGTTTAGGACGGAGCCCGCTCGTGCGAGAGTTCACTGGATGGGAGTGATAACTGGTGACAGGATCACACACAACAGGAAGTCACGCGGCGGGTAAAGACTTGAGACGGGATTTGAACGGGAAGAAACCAGCTGTGCCGCGTGTCTGGAGTGGAGGGTGGTGTGAGGGTCCCACTGTCTGAGGGGTGCACTTGTGCTGAATGCACACCGGCACCCCAACTAAAAGCTGCAGAAAGAGCCCCCAGCACCAGGGAGGCAGGGTTTGCATATGGCCATGGACAGATACAGGGTTTGCATACGGCCATGGACAGTCACGGCACACCCACAGAGGAATGCCCTTACACACACACACACACACACACACACACACACACACACACACACACCCACACACCTGTGGTCACATGATCCCCTGGGGGTGGACACTGACCGCCTGCATGATCACTGGCCACGGTCTCTTTTGGGGAGCCCACTGGATGTGAGCCAGCCTCTGTATATCAGTGGTTCCCAAAGAGTGTTCCCTGGAACCATAGCCTTAGTATCCCCTGGGGCCTCGCTAGACATGCACATTCTCCAGCCCCATCTGGGACCTACTGAATTAGAAATTCTAGGGATGGGGCCTCCTGGTGACTCTGAAGCACACCCCAGTTTGGAGACCCTCTCATCTACGTGATCTCCAGTCCTGTCACGCCCATCTGCATTCTACAAGCAAATCGTCAGGCTCGGGGACGTGATGGGTTCCGTCCAAGGTCACGCAGCCAGGAAGGGGTGCAGCTGGGATTCAGTCCGGCTCTGGGGAACTCCAGAGCTCACAGCTCTCGCCCTACAGGGGCCCTAATGGCTTCTGTTTCCATGCACACACCACCACTGCTCCCCTGGGGACACGTGGCTGCTCCGATCACCCCCTACCTGCCATGGCTCGCACCTGCCTCAGGCCCTCCGCACTTCCTGTTCCTACTGCCTGGAACACGCTTCCCCCACATCTCAGGGCTGCCTGTCTCTCATCCCTTGGGTGTCAGTACACATGGCACCTCCTCCGAGAAGCCCTCCCAGCTAAAGTAGTAGCCCTCTCTCCTCTTGACTGTCAGCCCGCCGCCCTGGCTGCCTTTTCTTCATAGCGCCTGTCCCTGCTGAAGCCACCTTGCACGCAGGCGTGCAGCCCACTGTCTCTCTTCTTCCTCGGCAGCGTCAGCTGCGTGAATGCAGGGACCTATGTGGGGCGGCGACCTCTAGAACAGCGCCTCTGTGGTGTGGACGTTTGTCGAATGAGCAGAAGAAATGAATGGCCGATCGGCGACACATGCAGACGTGGCCAGGTCACGCCGACAAACAGAATCCACGCGGACAGCAGGACTGGGACCCCGTGGTGGGCACACACGCTCCTGCATTCCTTCATCCGCCCCCTCTGGGCAGAGTCTAGCACAGCCCTGCAGGACGCCAGCAGGGTGGCCGGCGCCCCAGGCTGGCAGGGAGAGGGCGGAGGGTCGTGGCAGGTGTATGTGTGTGCCTGATGTGTGTGTGCGCGTGTGTGCGTGGCGTGTGTGTGAGTGTGTGTACCTTCAGATCGGTGGGGAATTCCTCCTTCTTCACCAGGCCCGTGGCTGCCGCGATGTTGCCAGCCCCGGAGAAGACGGCTCCTCCCAGATGTGAGGCCTGCTCCTTGGTCTTCTCCGCCACTGGAGCAGGGAGGGGGCTTGGGGGCCGGGTGAAGGCAGCACACACCCCCCCGTGGTGTCCCGGGGCCTGCCCTCCCCACGGAGCACCCCTCACAGAAGCCTCGGGAACCCCCCACCCCCCGGCCCCCACCCTCTGGTTCCCGGCCAGGTCACAGGCCCGGGCGAGAGGAGGGGCCTGAGCCAGGGCCGGGCTGGTACCTGAAGCCACACCTTGTACCACCCCTTCTCGGGTCTTGCTTCCTGTGGGGAGAAAAGGAGGATGTTTACAGGTGGTGAGCTGAGGGGACAGAGCGCAGCAGTTAGAGCGGCCAGCTCTGTGGTCACTGCCTCCTTGGGTCCCCAAATCCTGCAAGCCCTGCCCCCAAGGGCTCCTACTCCTTACCACACTGAGACCCCAACATCCACAGGACTCGGGGTTGTCGCCCGGCAAGATACTTGCACCCCCTAGTGGACACTGGTCCGGGAGGGAGGTGCTGTTACTGTCCCTGCTTCCCAGACGGAAAAGCTCCAGAAGGGGCTGCCCCTGGGACGTGGCCAAGCTGGCACGCACCGTCAGGACTTTCAGATTCCAAGACGTGTAAGAGTCTTGGGGCGGGAGGCGGGGGGTGGGGACGTGCAGAGCTGGGGGTCACGCAGCTATGGACTTGGAGAGTCCCCCACTCCAGAGACCCTTCCCCCAAAGGGTGAACCCTGCCTTCCAGCCCACATGGGGCCGCCTCGGGTTCAGGGTCTGGCTCAGGGTGATGTGACGGCACCCACAGCATGGGCTGGGCCGTCCCAGGGGGGGCATGGGGGGGCGTGGGAAAGGCCAGAGGCCGGATCCAGGGTGGGGGGTCATGCGGGGGCCCTCAAGGGAGTGGGGAGTCTCCTGGCTGACAATCTGGCCACCCAGACGGCCATGGACGGAGCCAGAAATGGGCGTCTGGGCAGGCTGAGGCCGGAGCGGGGAGGGGAGAGGCTGGCACGGGAAGACAGGGCTCTCAGGACACGGGCCAGCCGGAGCCCAGAGCAGGGCGGGCGGGCGGCGTGGCCCCTCCTCGCTCCTCTCACCCACACTTGTGGGCACCGGCCCTGTGCCAGGCCCCGGGCTAGTTGCTCGCTGGCTGAGGGGCCAGGGAGGCACAGGTCGGTTCCTGGGCCTCCAGGGGCAGCATGGGGGGGGCGGGTGCTTCCTGGCCTTGGACTTGGGGGTGGCAGATCTCAGAAAAGAGCCCGGAGAGGGTCTTCTGCCAGGGGCAGGGGAGGCAGGCAGGGCACAGGGAGATGGGTTCAGGCAGCCTCTGTGCCGGAGCCGTGGGCACGGTGAGACACGGGCAGAGGTAGGACCACGAATGCCAGGCTACAGGGCGCTGAGACTGCAGCGTGCACGAGCTGGGGGACCCCTGGGGGCTCCGAGGCAGGGAGAGGAGCGGGAGATGCCCACCCAAGGGAAGGGCAGCGTTGGGGACACTGTCTGTTACCGGGAGGCAGTGTCGGGAGTGACGGCCTCGGCGGGGAGGCAGGCGGGAGGCCCCAGCCGGGCCAGGCAGTCCGGGCTCGGCCTTCTCCAGCCTCCGCTGCCCTGGCCCTAGCTGCCCTCACCTGGTGGCTACACCCCCTCCTAGCCGGCATCCCTGCGAGCCGCTCTGTCTCCAGAGGCCCGAGGACCTCTCTGAACTGTCATCAGATCACGGCAGTCCCTTCTCGCAACCTCTCAAGGCAATTGTAACAATCTTGCACTTGCCCTACAGGGGCTCCTGGGCCTGGTTCCGCCTGCCCGGCTGTCCGGTCTCGCTCCCACGGCTGCTTTCTTGTCGTTCTCCAACGCCCTCCACCCCAGGGCCTTGGCGCCTGCCTTTTCTGCATGTCCTCACCCCTACCCGGCCGTGTTAACTCTCCCCAAAAGCGGTCCCCACCCCAGCCCCTGGGGGTCAGATCCCACGACTGAAATGCCCCGTGTCACCCCGGGGAGAGCGGGCACCTTGGTCTCTTGTTCCCTGTTACATCCCAGCACCCACACCACGCCCGCCACATAGTAGGTGGGCACTAGACACCTTCCAAATTGCCACAGTCCAGATGCGCCCGGCCCCGGGCGAGTTCTCCAGCCCTCGGAGCCGGCGAGGGGCCTGAGTAGACCCACTTGACAAGGCAAGCCCTGAGTCACCACATGGCCTCGGGCAACGTCCCTCGCCGACAAATGACCCCGCAGGCTCAGTCCCCTCTCACACTTAGGGTGAGGGATTGTAGCCACTGGCCTCTCCGCTGGCAGCGGCTGGCAGCTGCGAGGGGGCCGGGCGGGGCGGAGAGTCGGCAGCGCTAAGACCACAGGCGCTGGGGTAGGGGACCCGGAGAGGCGGCTGGAAGGCGGGGCCTCCGGGAAAGGGGCGGGGCTTCCGGGTCTCCAAAGCTCAGTTCCCAGCCCAGCTCCAGGTCTCCGCAGCTGCGTGACCTTGGCCAAGGTATTCCGACCTCTGGGAACCCCAGTTTCCCTGGTCTGTGGAATGGGCTGGGAGCATAGCGTGGGGTCATGGGTGCCACATTTTACGCACCACTTGGCCTGGAGCAGGGGTTCAACACCGGGTAACCGTTAAGAGGAAGAAAACGGGGGCCCCCTGTTCGATCACTGCGCCGGTCCCGGCCTTTCAGCGGGCCCCGCTCTCACGCCGGGCCGCCGCTTCCGGACACAGACCCAGGCTCCCCGCAGCTGTGTGCCCGGAGACCCCGCCGACCCCGGCCCACCCGCTGGCTCATATTCCCCTGCCCCGAGACCTCCCCCCG
>NW_007087674.1:0-611 GCF_000164805.1 Carlito syrichta
CCAGGCGCCTGGGCACTGCCCCACTGGTCCACACGGCCCCTGATGCCAGGACCCATGTGTGCCCGTGGGAGTGTCCCTACTCGCCAGGTCTGTGGAGAAGGGGACCAGGCGTCAGCCCGGATTCCTGGAACTCGACGCCCCCAGTGCTAGCGGCCCTATTTTCCGAAAGTCGCCTTCTCTCCTGTCAACTGAAGTATTAAAAGCCACCCACAGGTCCGCATCCGCGCTGCTCTCTGGTTTCTGTTTCCCCTCCTCCCGCGCCTCTGCTGGGTCTGTTCTGGGGTGTGTGTGTGTGTGTGTGTGTGTGTGTGTGTGTGTTTCAGGGCGATGAGAAATGCAGATAGCCCGCAGGGAGATCGCAGGTTGAAAAGCGATCGCCAGCTCTGATAAGGCCGAAGCAGCAGAGCCCAGCCCCGCGCCGCCGCGCACGTTGGGGACGAGGGGCCCGGGGGTGCAGGGGAGCCCCCACCCGCCCTTCGCGCCCCCAGGACCTGGCAGGGGAAGGGCCGGGACCTTGGACGGGCGGGGACCCTCCCAGCGGCCCGGCACCTCCTCCCTGGCAGATCTCGGCACGTTAAGATGCGAAGGCTGATTGTCCCCAAGCGGCGGCG
>NW_007087675.1:0-492 GCF_000164805.1 Carlito syrichta
ATCCCCAGGATCTAGGGATGAACTGGACACGAGGGGCACACGGGAGAGGGCAGCAGTCAGAGGTGCCCCAGCTTTCTGTCCTGTGGGCTGCAGTGGTGCCATCCCTAAGATGAAGACCACGAGAGGAAGGTCAGGCTTTGGCCATCTTGAGCTGGAGACATCTTTGAGACAGGCACTCAAGAAAAGTCAACAGTGCTCACTTCGGCAGCACAGACACTAAAACCGGAACGATATAGAGATGAGAATGGTCCCTGTGCAAGGATGACACACAAATTCATGAAGCAGTCCTTATTTTTAATCAAAACAGCCTGGTATTGGTACAAGAACAGGCAGCTAGACCGATGGAACAGGATAGAGACTCTGGAAGCAACACCTCAATTTCTCAACCAGCTCGTCGTTGGCAAAGCTTCCACCAACAACCGAAGGGGAGAGGGGAACCCAGTCAGTAAATGGTGCTAGGAAAACTGGCTGACCACATGCAGAAGATTAAAA
>NW_007087676.1:0-579 GCF_000164805.1 Carlito syrichta
TAACTAGCTAGCTAGCTACATTGCCAGGTGGCTTGCCAGCTCTCTTAACTAGGTGAATTAACCAGCTAGCCAGCTGGCTAGCCAACTTAACTAACAAATTACCTAGCTAGCCAGGTGATGTAAATAGTTAACTAACTAGCTAGCTACCTAGCTAGTCAGCTGACAAGTAGTTAGTTAACTGCCTAGTTAACTAGCTAGCAAGCAGACTTAAACAGTTAACAGCCTAGCTAGCTAGCTGACTTAACCAGATGGCTACATAGTCAGCTTACTCATTATCTAACATGATAGCTAGTTGACTTAATCATCCGACTTAACTCGTTAGCTAATTAACTAGCTAGCTGACTCAATCAGCTGACTTAACTCATTAGTTAGCAAGCTAACTGGATGACTAATCCAGATGACTTAACTACCTAGCCTGCTGACTCAACCAGCTGACTTAACACGCTAGTTAACTAACTACCTGACTCAACCTGCTGACTTAACCTGTTAGTTAATTACCTAGCTAGTTCTATTAAGCATCTAACTAAATTAGAAAGCTGACTTAACTAGCTGACTTAGCTAGCTGACTTAACTACTTAG
>NW_007087677.1:0-620 GCF_000164805.1 Carlito syrichta
CAGCCTTGACCTGCTGGGCTCCGGCGATCCTTTCGCCTCAGCCTTCTGAGTAGATCCTTTCGCCTCAGCCTTCTGAGTAGCTGGAACTACAGGTGCACGCTACCATGCCCGGCTAATTTTTTATTTATTATAGAGATGAGGTCTCTTCAAGTTGCCCAGGCGGGTCTCAAACCCACGGACTCAGGCAATCCACTCACCTCGTCCTCCCAAAGTGCTGGGATTACAGCCTGAGCCATCGAGCCCGGCCCATCAGAAACATTTTAAAGGCCCGGGAGACCTCTCGTGTGCAGCCAGGCTGGGAGCCTGGGGCAGAGGTCAGAGGGTTTTCCAGCGTGTCTGCCGCGTGGCTCCCTTCCCAGACCCTGTCCCGTCTACTGGGTGTTCGTGGGCAAAGGAAGCGGAAGACCTGGTGGCGCACAGGCTCAGCCCTGGAGGCCCCCAGCCTCGGCTCAAGTTCTCCTTCTGTGGATCCCCGGCCGCTAGCCACACAGGTGGAAGACCGCCGTGACCTCCTTCTCGGGTGGGGAGGGTTCCCGGGCGGCCCAGGGCCCTCCTGGAGGAGGCCAACAGGGACGGGGCCAACCGGAAAGCAGAGCTTGGGAGCGGAGGGATGTAACCGT
>NW_007087678.1:0-695 GCF_000164805.1 Carlito syrichta
TGAACCTGATCCCCCAAGACCGGCCTCGATCCTTGGTCAAAAATGAACCAGAATTCGTGGTGCGGCTCCCCACACCTGAAATTCCAGTGCTCTAAGAGTCTGAAGGGGGAGAATGGCTGGAGCCCACGAACCCAAGACCAGCCCAGGCCACACAAGGTGACCCCATCTCTGCACCCATCCAAACAGGGTGTCTGGGGCCGAGGTGCCCATCATGCCAGCCACTCTGAAGGTTGAGGCAGGAGAATCGCCAGAGCCCACAATTTTGAGGCTGGCGGTGAATGACGGTTGTTTCACCGGGTCCCAGCCTGTGCTACAGAGCTAGACCCTGTCTCCAAAACCATCAGAATCTTACACAAATTCTCAACTGCACGTGGTGTGTTCACAGGGTGACTTTCTTTAGAGCCAGGAACAATGGGACTGCAGGGAAAGAAATGTCCCTGGGTGAAGGATGTGTCCCTGGCCATTCTTTCCAAGGTCCTCATTGCCAAATCAGAGGGTTGGCCTGCCTGTGGCACATTTCTCATCTCAGAGAACAGAGCCAGTAGGAACCTGGCCGGGGAGGCTCAGGAACTCCTGCACCAAAGCGGCGTCAGTCATTTGGGGGAATTTGGGGCTGTAAGCTGTTGAGTCGGGGGACTGTCACATGTGGGGGAGTTGGGTGGGGAAGGCCTGAGGCCAGACGATTTTCTGAAAAT
>NW_007087679.1:0-595 GCF_000164805.1 Carlito syrichta
TCCAAGTAGCTGGAACTACAGGCGCGTGCTACCACGCCCGGATAATTTTTTTTTTTTTTTATTGTAGAGATAAGGTATCGCCAAGTTGCCCAGGCTGGTCTCGAACCCATGGGCTCAGGCAATCCACTCACCTCAGCCTCCCAAAGCGCAAGATTACAAGGCTGAGCCACTGAGCCCAGCTAGATCAACAGATTGAATGATTGATAGATGATAAGTGATTGATAAACACATGGTAGCTGATTGATGGATTGATAAGAGAGAGAGAGAAATTGGAATGGAATGCTCGGAAAAGGTCAGGACAGCCAAGTGAAGGAGCAGGTCTCTTTCTGTGACAGATGTCAGCAAGAACTCCCATCCCATGCATGGACTGACTTCCCCAGAGGGTCCTCAGTTGAACATGAGGGTAAGAGAGAGTTGACAGAAGAAACTGAGAAGACTCACTACATCAGTTGACAGCACTTAACGGTAGGCATAATACAGTGGCTGTATAGGGCACTGGCAGCAGAGGGGTAAATGTTTACAGGTCCCATCTATACCAAGCAATTCTTTTTTTTTTTTGAGTTGGAGCCTCACTCAGTCGCCCAGACTGGAGTGC
>NW_007087680.1:0-659 GCF_000164805.1 Carlito syrichta
GCAGTGGCCGGGAGCGGCCACTCCACTCCAGTCTGGATGGCAGAGTAAGACTCCAACTCAAAACAACAACAACAACAAAAACTCACAAATTTAAGGCCAGGCATGGTGACTCAGCCATGTAATACCAGAAGTTTAGGATACTGAGTTGAGGAGACTACCAGAGTCAATGGGTTCAAGAACAGACTGGGCAACTTAGCAAGATCCCATCTCTACACGAATCCAAAAAATTATCTGGGAGTGGTAACACACACCTGTAATTCTGATACTCGGTAGGCTGAGGAAGAGGAATTACCTGGTCCAAACAGGTGAGCACTGGGGTGGGCATGAGCTTTCCACTGCACTCCAGCCTGGGTGACAGAGTGAGACTCCAACTTAAAATAAAAAGAAACCCATAAATTGGAAGTTCTATCTAAATGTCCTAAAGGGTTTATTTTGAAACAATATTTTGGGAAAAATTTCTAGAATCTTTTATAATGTGTTCTCTACTGAGCACAATACTAGGTTTGTAATCAAAGAACCCCAGCAAGAGTCATGTTACTTTTTTCTGATTAAAAAGGACTTGCTGTCTCTAAGCCAGACCTCATCATGTGTCTAGAGCAAAGGAAAGAGCCCTGGGATGTGAAGAGACATGGCACATTAGCCAAACTTCCAGGTAAGAG
>NW_007087680.1:2261-3138 GCF_000164805.1 Carlito syrichta
ATATTCAACATCAAAGATACAATACTGGAGAGAAACCCTGTAAATGTGAAGAATGTGGCAAAGACTTTTGCTCTCAAGGAGAATTTGCTGGACATAAGACCACTCATACTGGAGAGACACACTATAAATGTGCAGAATGTGGCAAAGTCTTTCACTATCGTTCACACCTTACTCGACATACAGTGATCCATACTGGAGAGAAACCCTACAAATGTGCAGAATGTGGCAAAGCTTTTCACTCTCATTCAAACCTTTCTCGACATATGGTGATCCATACTGGCGAGAAACCCTACAAATGTGAAGAATGTGGAAAAGCCTTTCGCTCTCAAAAAGGATTTGCTGAACATAAGATTGTCCATACTGGACAGAAACTCTACAAATGTGAAGAATGTGGCAAAATCTTTCTCTCTCAAAAAGGATTTGCTGGACATAAGACCATCCATACAGGAGAGAAACCCTACAAATGTGAAGAATGTGGCAGAGCTTTTCACTCTCATGTGGGATTTGCTAGACATAAGACCATACATACTGGGGAGAAATCCTACAAATGTGAAGAATGTGGCAAAGCCTTTTGCTCCCACTCATAGCTTGCTGGACATATCAAGGTGCATAGTGGAGAGAAACCCTACAAATGTGAAGAATGTGGCAAAACCTTTTGCTCTCACTATGGTCTTGCTGGACATAAGACCATCAATACTGGGAAGGTATCCTACAAATGTAAAGAATATGGCAAAACCTTTCACTCTCACAATGGATTTGCTGGACACATGACCATCCATACTGGAGAGAAACCCTACAAATAGGAAATATGTGGAAAAGTCTTTCACTCTCATTCACTACTTGCTTGACATGTCAAGGTCCATACTATTGAGAAACG
>NW_007087681.1:0-491 GCF_000164805.1 Carlito syrichta
TCGACCAAATTGTCAGCCAACAAGTTGTCACCTAGTTAACTCATTTCCTAACTAATTAAGAAAGCTTGTTAACACGTTTGCCAAGTAATTAAAACAGCTAACTCATTAACCAACTCATTATGTCAACTAGTATCTGATTAGCCAACTAGATTAGATCAGCCAGCTAAATCAGCTAGCTAACTAGCTAGCTAGCTAAGTCAGCTAGCTAAGACAGCGAGTTCACTATTTAGCTAATTATTTAAGTCAGCTACTTAAGTCTGCTACCTAACTATTTAGCTAACTAATTAACTCAGCTAGCTATTCAGCCAGCTAAATGTTTAGCGAACTGTTTGATTCAGGTTAGTTAAATCAGCTAGCTAACTACTTAAGTCTGCCAGTTAAGTCAGCTAGCTAAGTACTTAAGTCAGCTAGCAAAGTCAGCTAGTTAAGTTAGCTTTCTAATTTAGTTAGCTGATTAAGACAGCTAGCTAGGTAATTAGCTAATGGGTTAA
>NW_007087682.1:0-524 GCF_000164805.1 Carlito syrichta
CAAAGGCGCGGGATTACAGGCTGAGCCCCCGAGCCCGGCTAAAATTTTTTTTTTTTTAATTAGCCGGGCACGGTGGTGTGCATCTATAGTCCCAGTTACTCGGTGGCTGAGGCAGGACAATCACTTAAGCCCAGGATTTGGGGGCTCCATTAAACTGTGACTGCCTTACTATACTCCAGCCTGAGCCAAAGAATAAGGGGGGAGAAAAGTTTTTCTGCAAATCCAAAGACATCAAAAACACAGACATGTGACAAACTCTGGGAAATATCTGCCCCAGGCCGGATGTGGTGGCTCACACCTGTTACCCTAACACTTTTGGATGCTGAAATGAGAGGATTGCTTTTGAGTTCAGGAGTTCAAGACCAGCCTGGGCAACATACCAAGCCTTTATCTCTACAAAACAAGCAAACAAACAAAAAACTAAGAATGTCTGAATAAAGTATGAACCTTAATGATAATTTTTTTTTTTTGAGTTGGAGTCTCACTCTGTCGCCCAGACTGGACTGCGGTGGCCGCTCCCGGTC
>NW_007087683.1:0-756 GCF_000164805.1 Carlito syrichta
GTGTGTGGCCAGAGGCCACCCAGCCCCCACCCTCTCCTGGCACCACGAGGGGCTGCCTGTGTTGGAGGGCAACATGAACGGCTAGAGCCAGGTGGCCACGTGCTCTGGCTGCAGAGCTCAGGGGAGGCGACTGGGGGCCTGTACAGCTGCATGGCCAGCAGCCCCACCGCCAAGGCTGTGCTCCAGTACTCCCTGGAGGGGCAAGGTGAGCCCCCATCCCGCCCAGATCCGCTGCAGCTGGGACCTCCATCCCTGCTTGTCACGAGCAGCCTCCACTGGGAAGGGTGGTGAAGGAGATGTGGCTGCTGAGCCTGGGCTAGGGCGGCTAGCAGGGGAGGAGGGGACAGGGTTGATCAAACCCCAGGAACGAGGGTCCCTCTCCTGCCCACCCGGTCGCCCAGGACAGAGGGCACCGTCAGCCTTCTGTTAGCTGGATGGACCTTTGTGAAACCCTTCCTTAGGCCGGCCTGTGGGCGGGGTCTTTCATTCATTCACACTAGCTCTGTGCTGGCCCTGTGTGGGATGAATGATAAAGCCAGGAACAAGGCCTGTGAACTCCTGGTGGGGGTCGGGGCTAAATGTTAAATAAACAGGCCCCAAGCCTGCAAGGAGGCAGGGGCCCTCACCCAGTCTTATTCCGGAAGGTTTCCTGGAGGATGGGCCACTGATGGAAGACTTGTAGGATGAGGGGAGGCTGGAACCTTGTTCGTGGGCCTGGGGACTTGGGCGGGCTTGAGGCCAAACACCCAGCGGCAG
>NW_007087683.1:776-1878 GCF_000164805.1 Carlito syrichta
ACGGACTTCAGACATCACACTATCAGCCTCAGTGCCAACTGGACTCAGAGGGCTCCCAGAAAAGGGCGTAGTGGGTGGGATGGGTCTAAGTGGGATCTCGGGAAGTTAGATTCAGCACCATGCAGGCCCGTGAGGCCCCCGTGAGATACCCGCTCAGGACCTGTGGCCTAACAAAGACACAAAGGGCTTGGATGCTGGAGCCCCAGTGACCCCCCCCAAAGGGATGTCAGACTGTGGGGTCCACAGGCAGCCTCTGAGGATGGGCCCAGCTAATAGCTCTGGAACTCTTACTTTAGAATCTGAGGCTACTGACTCAGGGACTCTTACCATGGGATCTGAGGACCCCCTGAAAATGGAATGAAAAACATACGTGTTTTCATGAAATTGTGGAGGGACCTCATGACCCAAACAGGGTTGAGAAGCCCATCCTGGCCCCTGCTGCTCTGTGTCCCCTGGTGATGGCTTCATCAGCTTTGACCACTTGGGGAGTCCTCAAGGGGAAGAGGAAAGTGTCCCCCTCTAGTCTGGCTGTGCTGGGCTCCAAGCCCACTTAAAATCCCATCCCCTGGGCCATTGCCGGCTGAGTTGGGAGACCCTAAAGCCAAGCCATCTGGGCTCAGGTTGGCCCTGTCATCTATGTTTGGCTTTGACCTTCAGACCAGGGAGGAGGCACTTCTAGGAGCAGCGCTCCATCCTGGTCCTGGGGAGTCCAGCGGGTACCAAGACTCTCCATGTGAATGTCACAGAATGTCATCGTTTCCCTGTGATGAGCTCATGCGGGGGGAGGACGGGCAATGGGAGTGAAGAGAGACTGCAGATGATGCCCCAGAAGGGGACACCTAGAGCCAGGCAGGGTGAGCCTGCTTCCCATCAGGGCCTGGGTGCAGCTTTCTGGAGGAAGTGATGTCTGAGCAACTAGTGGAGGTGAGGGAGGGAGGCATTTCACATGGGCTGTTGACTGGCTGATGGCTCTGGCCCCAAGCAGCCCTCGGTCTCTCCTCCAGTCCCCCCACCATTGAGGGTGCCAGCGGAGGACTGCACCTGGTGAAGGCCATGGCCAGGCAGCTGTGGAGCTGGAGTGTGTGGCCAGAGGCCTCCCAGC
>NW_007087683.1:2832-3337 GCF_000164805.1 Carlito syrichta
GGCCTGGCAGGGGACTATGCCGCATGTCGACTGTGTGGAGTTGGGCCACTCCGGCCTCCTCGCCTGCCAGGCCATCAATGAGGCAGGCACCGCAGGGGCAGAGGTGGAGCTGTCTGTGCACGGTGAGTGGCCCCTGGGGAGTGGGTTCGTGTGCGGCCTGACATGCCAGGGTCAGAAGCTTTGGGAAGGCACTGGCTGGTCGTCTCTGGACAGTGTTTCTGGGCTGAACTGCCCAGGTCCCCATGGAGACGCAGGTGTGAGAGGCTGCCCCAGGCAGCTTATCTCCCTTGTCCTCTGTCCTGTCCAGCCCCTAAGTCCTTGCCCCTGTCTCCAGCCTCCTCTCTTCATGTCAACCACACTGAACTTGTTCAATTTTTTTTTTCTTTTTCTTTTTTGAGTTGTAGTCTCACTTCGTCACCCAGGCTGGAGTGCAGTAGCACCTTCACGGCTACCCTAGTGTTGACCTACTGGGCTCTGGCGATCCTTCCACCTCAGCCCTGCAAGT
>NW_007087683.1:3357-4220 GCF_000164805.1 Carlito syrichta
TCAGGTTTGCGCTACCATGCCCAGCTAATTTGTTAATTTACTGTAGAGACGGGGTCTTGCCAAGTTGCCCAGGCTGGTCTGGAACCTGCAGGCTCAGGCAATCCACTCACCTAGGCCTTCCATAGTGCTGGGATTACAGGCTGAGCCACCAAGTCCAGCCTGTTAAATTCTTCAAAGACATCAGCACGCTCTCTCTGTCACCTTAATGTCTACGAATACTGTTTCTTCTGCCTGGCTCATTCTCCTTCCTCTTTGCTTGCTTAGTTCCTCCTGATTTTCAGGTATACCTTGAGACACTCCTTCCACCAGGAAGTTTTCTTGATTCCTCCATATTTCTAGTAATCACCACCCAGCCTTTTGTGGCCATAGCACACTACCCACTATATTGGAACTGCTTGCTTGGGTGTCTGTTTCTGCTGTCCAGCCCTGTCAGCTCTGAGGGCAGCATGGTGGATGCCTTCCTCTTCTGTGTCTTGGGGCTGAGTATAGTTCTGGGCACAAAGTAGATGCTCAATGCATATATGGATGCATGGATGGATGAATGGAGGGATGGATGGGAGGGTGAATGGGTGGCTGGGTGGATGGAGAGATGGATGTGTAAGTGGGTTGGTGGACTGGTGGACAAGTAGGTGGGTGGGTGACTGAAAGAATGAGTGGGTGGATGGATGGGTGCATGGATAGATGAATGAGTAGATGGATGAGTAGGTGAATTGGTGGGTGGGTGGATGAGTTGGTGGGTGAACGTGTGGATGGATGAGTGGGTAGATAGATGAGTGAGTGGACGGGTGGACCAGTGGGTAGATGGGTGGATGGATGAGTGGATGGAGGGGTGGGTGAGTACATGGGTGGATGAATGGAGGGGT
>NW_007087684.1:0-494 GCF_000164805.1 Carlito syrichta
CTCATGGCCACCGCAGCCTCAGCCTGCTAGGCTCAGGTGATCCTTCCACTTCAGCCCTCCAAGTAGGTGGAACTGTAGGCCCACCCCACCATGCCCAGCTAATTCTTTGATTTCTTATAGAGACGAGGTCTCGCCAAGTTGCCCAGGTTGGTCTTGAACCCCTAGACTCAGGCAATTCTCTCGCCTTGGTCTCCCAAAGTGCTGGGATTACAGGCATGAACCACCGCGCCCGACTCAAAAAGAAGTATTTATAGGACCTTATTGAGGTCTAGTGTGGGCTAGGGGAATTGCCCTTGGGAAATGGAGAAGTTTCCAAAAAGAAATTGGCTACATGGTTTACAGAGGTTTGTAAAGTGGCTGATTGATTGTAGTGTTTTGTTTCTTTAAGATTAAGGGTTAGATAACAGCAATAGTAAACTGATTTGGGGTTTTTTGTTTTTCGAGTTGGAGTCTCACTCTGTCGCCCAGACTGGAGTGCAGTGGCCGCTCCCGGC
>NW_007087685.1:0-590 GCF_000164805.1 Carlito syrichta
ACCTTGGTGACAGCTGGGTTATTCTCAATTAATTCTGTCAAATTCGAATTTACAGACCAGGCATGGTGGCTCACACCTGTAATCCCTGCACTTTGGGAGGCTGAGGCAAGAGGATTGCTTGAGCCCTGGAGTTCAATGCCAGCCTAGGCAATATAGTGAAACCTTGTCTCTAAAAAAAAATAATAATTTTTATTCACAATCTTACACTGAAATTTTCTCACCCTGTTTGATCCTTTTTCCCTTCACAATATGTACTTTGGTGATTATATAGTAAGTGTTAGCTTTATAGATTTACTTTTATTGATGAAAAGTTTATCTTATTGTCTTCTTTTCTTCTAAGGTTTGCAAATCTCATTAACTTTTTCTTCGGACACCTCAAAAATAAAATATAAGCTTGAATGTGATTGCTGCATTTAATTTACTCAGAAGAAACCAATTAATTCTAATAATAATAATTTTTTTATTTCAAAGAATGATTTGAATTGCATTAAAACACTTTAGAATCTATTTAAACCATTGGTTACATGTAATATAGAATTACATTCGTGAATTTTTAATTAATTTTGTTTTTCTAAATACCAAATTTGCAA
>NW_007087686.1:0-580 GCF_000164805.1 Carlito syrichta
TTTAAAAAAAAAAAAAAACTTTTTTGACTCGGAATCTCACTTTGTCATCCAGGCTGGAGATCAGTGGCATGCACACAGCCAACCCAGTCGACCTGCTGGGCTCCGGCGATTCTTCCACCTCAGTCTTCCAAGTAGCTGGAACTACAGGTGCTAATTTTTTAAATTTATTGTACAGACAAGGTCTTACCAAGTTGCCCAGGCTGGTCTCAAACCTGCAGGCTCAGGGAATCCACTCACCTCAGCCTCCCAACATGCTGGATTACAGACTGAGCCACTGAGCATGACCCTGCTTCTGTTCCTGAATGAGGAAGACACCTAAATGGCGCCATCTCCGTCTCTGGCCAGCAAGAGATATGTGATACAAGGTGGGCAGACAGATGCCCGCAGGGCCTCACATAGGCCACATGGCTGGTGATTCCAGCTTGCAGGCTAGGTGCCTCTTTCCCCAACTCATTTCAAGCCTCCAGGACCGACTTTTTGTCAGGGTCCCACAGGAGCCCAGGCTGGACAGGAAACCCCACACTTTGAGCCAGTTGCCTCCTATTTTCTTCATCAGCAAAGGGCATAGCATTCCCCCCCC
>NW_007087687.1:0-759 GCF_000164805.1 Carlito syrichta
CGAGGCTGCGGTGCCCAGGAGCGGCCACTGCACTCCAGTCTGGGTGACAGAGTGAGACTCCGACTCAAAAAAAAAAAAAAAAAAAAAAGAAATGTCTTTTCTTCTTGGTTGTCTTGTAAATAACTTTTGAAAGAATAATTATATAAGCAAACATCTGTAGACAATCGAAAAACCAAATTATGCTCCCTAATGCCAATGTGCCATGCTACAAAGCAGTGAAGTGCCTTAGAGTTGCAAGATGCCAAACTAAAAATATAGGAAAAGATAGAGGAAAAGCTATAGGAAGGCAAACTATGCCTAAATACTCTAAACAGCAACCGTCGTCTCACTTTTTTCCTTTTTTTTTTTTTTGAGTTGGTGTTTCACTTTGTAACTCAGGCTGGAGAGCAGTGGCACACTTATGGTCACTGCAGGCTCGGCCTGCTGGGCTTAGGTAATCCTTCTGCCTCAGCCTTCCAAGTAGCTGGAACCACACATGGATGCCACTACACCCAGCTAATTTTTTGATGTATTGTAGAGACTTGCCAAATTGCCCAGGGTGGTCTCAAACCCCTGGGCTCAGGCAATTCTCTCCCTTCCACCTTTCAAAGTGCTGGGATTACAGGCGTGAGCCACCCATCATCTCACTTTTATTTGCACTTTGCACTGCTATGCTTTGCCCAGATCGACCCTGGAGAGACAGACATGCCATGATAGCAATGGGAATAGAATCAAGATCCACGAACCTGCGTGGTGGCTCCCGCTTGTAATCCCAGCACT
>NW_007087688.1:0-596 GCF_000164805.1 Carlito syrichta
TTCATCAAGGAGACAAGGTGGAGGGGGTGGAATATGGCAGAATGGGGTACACAAGAGGCCCTGGCTGGGCCTTAAGATATTTAGGTCTGCTGGGTGCGGTAGCTCAAGCCTGTAATCCCAGCACTTTGGGAGGCCAAGGCGAGAGGATTGCCTAAGTTCAGGGGTTCAACACCAGCCTGGACAACCTGGTGATACCTCATCTCCATGATAAATAAAAAAATAAGCCAGGCTGGTGGCTTGCACCTGTAGTTCCAGCTACTTGGAAGGCTAAGGCGGAAGGATCTCCTGTGCCCAGCAGATCGAGGTTGTGGTGGCCGGGGCATGCCATTGCACTCCAGCATGGGTGACAGAGTAAGACTCTGACTTAAAAAAAGATATTTAGATCTGAGGGCAGCCAAAGAGAAGTAGGTCTGATGTCCCCTCGACCCGGGGGACAAAGCCTTGAAGGATATTTGAAGGTTTCGGGTACTCAGCACCTGGAGGGACCCTAAGATTCGGGAGGGACCACCTGTCTCACCACAGCTGGCCCCTTGGAAACCCACTGGAGCAGGGTGCCAGGGTGGGGTGGGGAGGCTGCTGGCAGGTGTCTTGAGCCA
>NW_007087689.1:0-560 GCF_000164805.1 Carlito syrichta
GCCTGAGCCCGTGGGTTCGAGACCCGCCTGGGCAACTTGGTGGGACCTCATCTCTACAATAAAAATAAAAAAATCAGCCGGGCATGGTAGCGCTTGCCTGTAATTCCGGCTACTAGGAAGGCTGAGGCGGATCGCCGGAATCCAGTGGGTTGAGATTGCAGTGACCAGGAGCGGCCACTGCACTCCAGTCTGGGCAACAGAGTGAGACTCCAACAACAACAACAAAAAAATGCAGCTGTAACTTAAGTTCTATACAATGCTGTGCTGGTTACGTGGCTAATGTATAGGTAACAACAACTCTGGACTATTAAAAATGAACTATAAATGCCTAGAAGATGAGCAGAATCATTTTAGAAAGACCTCAAGTCTGGCTCTGCTCCCTGGATTCAAGCTCAGAGATAGACTTCTTTCTACCAGTTCCCTGCCCCTTTGATTTACTGATATCAAGGGGAGCAGTTGAACATTACTTGGACCATAACACTGTAAAAAAGAATCTCCAACCGGGCTCAGTGGCTCAGCCTGTAATCCCGCGCGTTTGGGAGGCTGAGGTGAGTGGATTG
>NW_007087690.1:0-718 GCF_000164805.1 Carlito syrichta
TGCAGATGGGGGACCCATCCACCCACCCTCCACAGGTGCTTGGAAAAGGGTCTGAAAACTAACTCAACAGCATTAACAATAGGAGAGAAAATCTGCAGCACAGAGACCTTCACAGGGTGGAGCACAGAACAGAAGTGAATTCTTTTCTCCTCTCATGAGTGATCTATATTGAATGACAGAAAACATTCTAGAACAGAGAGTCATTGACTAATTTCAGAACAATAAAACTAAAGAGGATAGGAAGTGAGAGAGAGAAAAGGAAGTCTTGTCACAAATGAGGAAGAATCAACAGAAAACAGGGAGTCCTAAATGGGCAGCACCTGAAAAAGCAACTATCCAAGCACAAACAATGCAAGCCCCCCAAGAACGATCTACCACAAATCACAGTCACAGAAATCAGAGGTCAGATGTGTAAAATGAATAAAGAGAACCACAAAAAACTAGAAGTGAAACTCACTAACATTGTACAAGAAGTAAAACAGAGCTGGCCAATTTCAAGTCCCATTCTGAAATAACAGAAATGAATAATTACATCCTGAAAATAAAAACACAGTAACAAGCATAGGGAGGCAGTTGAGATGGCTCACGCCTATAATTCCAGCACTTTGGGAGACCAAGGTGAGTGAATTTCCTGAGCCTGCAGGTTTGCGACCAGCCTAGGCAACGTGGCAAGACCACATCTCTACAAGAAACCAAAAATCAGCTGGGGGTGGTGGTG
>NW_007087691.1:0-806 GCF_000164805.1 Carlito syrichta
GTTTTTCCCAGGCGGGGAGGCCCACGGTGATCTGGGGCAACACAGCACTGCCCCACGCCCACACCCAGGAGCCACAGACAGCATTGCCTAGAACTTTGTTTGATTGTTTCTTTTCTTTTCTTTTCTTTTTTGAGTTGGAGTCTCATTCTGTCGCCCAAACTGGAGGGCAGTGGCCACTCCCAGCCACCACAGCCTCGATCTGCTGGGCTCCAGCGATCCTTCCACCTCAGTCTTCCAAGTAGCTGGAACTATAGGCACGCACTACCACGCCCAGCTGAGTTTTTGATTTATTGTAGAGATGAGGTCTCGCCAAGTTGCCCAGGCGGGTCTCGAACCTGCGGGCTCAGGCAATCCACTCACCTCGGCCTCCCAAAGGGACGGGATTACAGGCTGAGCCACTGAGCCTGGCCAATTGTTTATTTTCTTGACTCCAACAGCAGACCTATACCAGGAAGACTTGAGTCAGTGGCCTTCAGGGTGCCAGGCAGGACCCACAGCACCATTCTCAGGTGGTTCAAAGGCAGTGTTCCCCTCCCTTGTCGCTAAACAGTCCTTTCAGGCTCGTATGTTATGTGTGTGTGTTCAGTGGCTTGTGTTAGCTTTAATTTTTTTTTTTTGAGTTGGAGTCTCACTTTGTCACCCAGGTTGGAGTGCAGTGGCATGGTCACAGCCACCCCAGCATCGACCTGCTGGGCCCTGGCGATCCTTCCCCTCAGCCTTCCAAGTAGCCGGAACTACAGGCTGGTACTACCACGCCCAGCTAATTTTTGATTTATGGTAGAGATGAGGTCTCACCAAGTTGCCCA
>NW_007087692.1:0-566 GCF_000164805.1 Carlito syrichta
AGGTTGCGGTGACCGGGAGCGACCACTGCACTCCAGTCTGGGCGACAGAGTGAGACTCCAACTCAAAAACAAACAAACAAACAAAAAAACTAAAAAAAACTAAATGCTTTGAGCTAGGGGGTCTTCTGGAAGTGAATAAATAAGATTTGATTTACAAAGAATTGATTTACCCACAGCTTTTCAAGAGCAATTCTGTATTGGCATAGACATAAGTTTATTGGATCAATGAACCATCCAACACATTTTTATTGAATATTCAGTACATGGAAGGTATCATGTCAGCTACCAAGAACACACAAAAGAAGATATGGCCCCTGCCCTGGAAGAGCTTATAATTTAGACATGCAGATCTAATGTTATACACATGGAAAGCTAGAAAACTTAATGGACAAGGAATAGTGTAATTTTATGTGTCAACTTGACTGGGCTATGGGGTGCCCAGATAACTAAGTAAACATCATTTCTGGGTTTGTATGTGAGAATATTTCTGGAAGAGGTTAGTATTTGAATTGGTGGACTAAGTAAAGCTGATGGCCATCCCCGAGGCAGGACACTTCATCCAATCC
>NW_007087693.1:0-679 GCF_000164805.1 Carlito syrichta
TTATAGGCTGAGCCACCGAGACCGGCCTCATTTACGTATCTTCATTAAAAAATTTAGGCCGAGTGTGGTGGCTCATGCCCGTAATCCCAGCACTTTGGGAGGCAGAGGCAGGAGGTTTGCTTGAGCCCAGGAGTTGGAGACCAGCCTGGGCAACATAGCAAGACTTCATCCCTACAAAGGAAATAGAACAAGAAAATTAGCCCGGTATGGTGGGATGCACCTGTAGTCCAGCTCTCGGGAGGCGGAGGCAAAGGGATGGCCTGAGCCCAGGAGGTCAAGGCAGTGAGGGCGAGCAGTGACAATGCCACTGCACTCCAGGCTGGGTGAGACCCCGACTCAAAAGAATATAAGTATCCAAGAATGAGTTGGCAGAGACTGCTGCAGCAGAGGACAGGGAGAAACGCTAAAAAACTGTTTTCATATTTTCCTCACGCATATTGTTTTATTAGTACCACTGATTGTTACTAATCGCCACTGAACGAACCCTGTTGCTTTATTAAATAACAGCAGTTAAAATAAAAGTTAAAACAAGTGTATAATTTCAGTACACACCTACTTTCCTCATCTTGAGATGCAATTACAGCGTATTTAGTTTTTTCAGCGGGGCGTCTCCTTGTGTTGCCCAGGCCGGAGCGCAGTGGCGGATCGCGGCGAGCCGAGCCTCCGTCCCCGGGCTCGG
>NW_007087693.1:1695-7013 GCF_000164805.1 Carlito syrichta
CAAACTTGCTAGCCGGAGCTTCGGGCCTCGTCTGCAGCAGATTTCAGTTCTTCGTTTGCTTGAGGGGGGCCTCTCCCTGCCGTCCAGGCCGCAGCGCAGCGTCCCCCTTGGCCACCACAGCCGACACCAGCCGGGCTCAAGCGACCCCTCCGCCTCGGCGCTACAGGCGCGCGCCGCCACGCCCGGCCGCTTGGTTTTTCCTTTTCCGTTGCAGTCTCGCTCTGATTTTTTATTTATTGTGGAGACGCGGTCTTGCCAAGTTGGCCGGGCTGTTGCTGGTCTCTGGCTCCTGGGCTCGAGCAGGCCTCTCACCTTGGCCTCCCGAAGAGCTGGGATCACAGACGTAGCCATCACGCTGACCCACGAGAAGTAGATTTTACACTGTAACCGTTTCATACAACCAGATTTCCCCGTTACAGGGCCCGCACGCTGTCCTGTTTCTATTCTTTTTAAATGATGATCGGGAAACACGAACTGGAGTCCATGGCCTACGCCTAGGTGGCCACCTGCAGCTGGAAGAACACCTTTGAAGGCATCCAGACCTGTGCCTTTTCTCTTTTTAAACGCGGTGCCGCTGGCCAGAGGCTTCCTGGCTGTCAGTCTCTGTGCTCCTTTGACTCTCTAGGACCAGGACAGAGCCCCGACCTCCATGAACAATAAACACATGTTCTCTGTGTTTGTTTAAACTGGTTGCGCGTTGAACCCTGGTGACTGTGATTACCTGGGGTGGGAGGGCTTTCCGCTGTACTTTGTTGCCGTTTGAATTTCTGTCACACACACATATTACTTTAAACATTTTTTGAGGACCTCAAACCTACAAAAAGGCGTCAAGAACAAACGTGACCCCAGTCTTGCTCCACGCCCTGCAAAACCTCCAGCCAGGAGAGGATGAAGCCGCAGGGTTCTCCACACAGACCCGGGGTGGCCCCAGGGCTTGACCATGTCAAACCCTTGAAGGCTGCTGAGTGTTCTGTCAACTGTCCTCTTTGACACTGTCTGCAGGACACCTCGGCCCTGGGTCCTCACTGCTCAGGGAACGGGACAGTGTGCAGCCACCTCTCAGCACTCCTCAGTCCCTATCCCCACAGCATGGAAAGTCTTCTGGGGGAGACACACCACGAGCCGAAAGCAATGAAGATGGGAGCTGGCCTCGATCCTGGAGAAGATTCTTGCGTCATTGGAGAACATTGTGGTGCAGCCAAAATGAGACTGCCGCTTTGCTAGATGAAGGTGTTTAATGACGTGGGCCTCGAGCGCCATGTGAAGTCTCCTGAAGACTTGGAAGGCCTGGAGAGCCTCCTCTGGGACTCAGGGACGGGAAACTCTCCGCGGGCGGCTGCCGCTGTGAAGCCCTCTCCCCACAAGGGTGGACCCTGACCTGGCCTGGGCTCCCACAGTTGATGTGGCTCGTTTGACGTGGCTTGCTCTGAAGCAGTCCTGAGAGCCTCTGTCCAAAGGAGAGTGTGCCCTTTGCTCACTGGGAGCACGAAACACACCACCAGGAGGAACAGGAAGTCCACGTCGGCTGCCAGCTCGCTCTCTGCTCCATAACAGACTCCACCAGGAAAGACAGGCATCACGAAAGAGAACAGGGCTTGCTTGGAGTTGTGGACTCCACTGCCCCTCCTTCCTTCCTGAAAGCATCCCACTCTGCTCAGGTACCTGCCTCTCCACAAGTGCCTCCGGGAAAGTGAACCCACCCTGCCTAGCCCCTTGCCTGCAGATCCCCGGTGGGGGTGTGGAATCGGACTGATCAGAGTGAGCCCATTGCTCTTGCCGATGTGTGTGTGGCATTTTCTGGCCCAAGGTTAGCCCCAGGAATGGGTGCGGCATCAGGTATGAGGAGAAGTCTGGAGTCTCAGTGGAGGGGCGCTCTTATTCCTTTTTTTTTCCCCCCCTCTCTCTTATTATTTAAAGAGAGAACCACCATCCGGCCTGGGCAACATAATAAGATCCTGGCTGAGATTTTGCTTGAGATTGAGGTTTTGCTTCTGGAATCTCTATCCTGTACCATTCTACCAAAGGCAATCTACAGATTTAACACAATGCCCATTAAATTACCAGCAGCATTCTTCTCAGACCCGGGAACATGACCACAAACAGCCAAAACAATCCTCAGCAAAAAACAAAGCAGGAGGTATCACACTCCCAGACTTTAAACTTTATTATAAAGCTACAATAATTGAAACAAGGTATTGGTACAAGAACAGGCATACAGACCAATGGAACAGGATAGAGATTCCAGAAACAAAACCTCAATTTCTCAACCAATTCATCTTCGACAAAACCTCCACCACCAACCGCTGGGGAGAGGAGAACCTATTCAGTAAATGATGCTGGGAAAACTGGCTGACCACATGCAGAAGATTAAAACAAGACCCCTACCTATCACTGTACACAAAAATCAGCTCTAAATGGATCAAAGACCTAAATGTAATACCTCAAACTATAAGAACCTTAGAAAATGCAGGCAATGCCCTTATGGAAATTGGAACTGGCAACCAATTCCTGATTAAAACCCCAAGTGCCCACGCCGTAAGAGAGAAGATAGACAAATGGAACCTCATCAAACTGACATGCTTCTGCAAAGCCAAAGAAACCGTCAAGAGAGCAGGGAGACAGCCCACAGACTGGGAAAAAATATTTGCCAACTGTATGTCTGAAAAAGGCCTAGCATCTAGGATCTACAAGGAACTCAAATGTGCCAAAAAGAAAAAAACAAACAGCCCTATTACAAAGTGGACAAAAGATATGAATAGGCACTTTTCAAAAGAAGACGTACGAGCAGCCAACACATACATGAAAAAACGCTCAGCCTCCCTAGTCCTCAAAGAAATGCAAATTAAAACCACACTGAGATACCACCTAACTCCAGTCAGGATGGTCATCACCAATAAACTCAAAAAACAACAGATGCTGGAGAGGATGCGGAGAAAAGGGAACACTTCTACACTGTTGGTGGGAATGTAAACTAGTACAGCCTCTGTGGAAAACAGTGTGGCGATTCCTAAAAGGCATAAAAATCAACCTTCCATACAACCCCGCAAATTCCCCTACTGGGAATATACCTGGAGGAACTCAGATTACTCTATGAAAAAGATACCTGCACACACATGATTACTGCAGCATTGTTCACAACCGCAAAAATACGGAACCAACTGTGCTGCCCATCAAAAGAGGACTGGATAAAAAAATGTGGTACATATATATGACGAAATATTTTGCAGCCATAAAGAAAGACAAAATTATGAACTTCACAGCAACTTGGATGGACTTAGAGTCTATAATGCTGAGTGATCTATCACAGAAACAAAGAACTGAGTATCACATGTTGTCACTCATAAGTGGACCTTGAATAATTATCGTAATACTGTAAGAAAAGGATTGTTAGTAGTGGGAAATTACGGGGGGGAGGGGCGGGACTGGCAGTAGTGGGATTCTCTGGGGGGGGGGGGACACTTCATCAAAGGTACCTGCATAATGAACATTTGTATACTTAACCCTGAACTGTACCCAACTTTGAAATTAAAAGAAAAAGTTGGTTATAGGACTAAGAGAGACTCAGAGGTAATTTTTTTAGAACTATCATTTCAACAGGCGAAAAGCAGAAATGTTTAAAAAAAAATTATTTGGGCATGGTGGCACCTGCCTGTAGTCCCAGCTACCTGAGAGACTGAGGTGGGAGGACCACTTGAGCTTGGGAGTTCAAGGCTGCAGTAAACCATGACCACACAACTGCACTCCAGCCTGGGAGACAGTGAGACCCGGTCTCTAAAAACGTAAAACAGAGAGAGAACTACCAGAAGAGACCCATTCTCCTCCAACGTGGTGAACAGATGTGGAGTCTGAAGCTTCTGGAGCCACGTGGCTACCAGGAAGGCAGCAGCCCGAGGCCAAAGGCAGCTCCCGAAGGCGGCGTCGGTTTGGCCCCAAAGACGGCCTCGGGGCTGGGTCAGAACTGCCTCTTCTACGATGTCTTCTTCACTCCTTCCATTCTTTTTATATCTGCACGGACTTCTGGATATTTCTCTTACGTACAAGCCGTTGCTGTTTATTTTTGCTCGGCTTGAGCCAGGGCTGACTGTCGGAGCGCCTCTGAGTTGGCTTCTGTGTCCCTGGATGCGCCTCATCCTTTTTGGGGCCCTCCCTGACTGTCTGATACAAGATGCTCCAGGCTCGTCGGGTGCGTTCCCTGCCCAGCCATGGAATCAACAGTTGTCTAAGAGCCCTGGCTTGTTTTGTTGGGGAACTACATTGAGAACGTGGGATCTGGCTACCAGTCAGATGTCTCGTTTAAATGGAAGTGCAGGACTGTGCTGGCAGGCGGGGTGGTGTGGGAGTGAGAGGGGTTGCCTGGAGGGCCTAGGGGAGGGGCAGGGGACAGGCTGAATCTGAGAGGAGAGCCAGGCGAGGAAGGGCAGGGGGCCGCTCAGCCCGTGGCTGGGAGCACCCATGGGAATCGGGGCCTCCAGGGTATACATCTGGGGGTTGGAGTTGGGAGCGAGAGGGATTTTTTTTTTTACCATAAACATCTATTATTTCAAAAACAGTGATAATAAAAGCAGCAAAGGTCTACTTTTGTCTTCTTTAGCGATGTCTACATTTCTGGTTCCTCTTCTCCAGCTGCAGCGCAATGGGGGAACGTGGGTGGACGGTCAGTGACATGGCTCTAGCTGTGCCGCCCTTGCCGGTGCGGGGGTCTGTGTGGTGATGCAGCTGCACTCCAGACCCCGACCGCGAAATCCCTTGGGCTCGAAGGGCGGGCCGAAGAGAGCACCTAGGCTGGGGCTTTGGAAGGCTCCCAGCTGCCACCCACAGCAAGAAAAAGAAAAAGAAAAACGGAACAAAAGGACATTTCACACTATGGTCTGCCAGCAGACACACATTCAACTTAAGTAAGATTTTACAACGGGCGTTAGGTACTCTGGTTACAGGTGACGCACTCCGAGGCCTACGCCCCCTCCTCGCTGGATGGTCAACCGACCGGTGCCTGGATCGGACCGCAGTTTGGAAAACAGCCCTCTGGCCCAACCTCTCATTGTGCAAACGGAAAACTCAGTCCTCAAAAGGGAAGTGAGTGCCCCCGAGCCGCAGCTTTTCGAGACGTATTTACCAAGGCCTTGAAACACAGCTAGGTCTTTACCGTCATCCGGAGAAACGGGTCTGAATAGCAAGGTAGACGTTTGAAGTGGCGCGAGCTGGATGGCACTGCCCGGGGTCTCGGCTGCAGAGCTCCTGTCCGGTTCCACGTCCCCAGAGGCCGCGTGTCGGCGGCCTCAGGCCTTCAAGACGGCCGCCCTGCCCTCGCCTGCGTGTTC
>NW_007087693.1:7864-12334 GCF_000164805.1 Carlito syrichta
CTCCTCTCACCCCAAGACGCCCTCTCCCGCCAGGCCTGGACGGGCTGCCCGCGAGCCGCCCCGCTAGTCCTCGGGGACACGCCACGCACGTCCTTTAAGCCAGCTGCTTGCGGCCCCCCTACACGCTCGCTTTGGGTGCAGTCTGGGTTTTGGTGAAAGCGTCCAGTCCTGTAACTCACGACACAATAATCCCGCTGCCCCTGCTGCCCCTCTGCAGACCATCCCCCGCCCTCGGCGCCTGGCTATAGGCTGTGTCTTTACTAGATAGAATGTCATACAAATGGAATTTATCTTCTGTCTGGTTTCTTTCCTTAGCACAAAGCCTTCGAAAATTCATTCATGTCGCCGTCAGTGGGTTCCTATCTTTGCCAACCAGCTGAATATTTGGATCGTTTGAGGCTATTACGAATACAGCAGCTAGGAACATACATATACAAGTCTGTGCGTGGACACAGGTTTCCATTTTTCCTGAGGAAATAGCCAGCAGTAGAACTGCTGCTTCATTACATGGGGAGTGTTATGCCCTTCATCTTATAAATGAAAGATTGGAGCGCAGAGTTTAGCAGCTCGCTTGAGCTCCCAGAGGCTTGGCGTGAAGTCAAAGTCACATCTGACCTCCACACCAGGGGGGACACTCACGCAAAGCAGGTGTTTCTTGAGTTGAAGGGGCTTCTTTGGTAGATGATTACCACCTATAGGCTGAATCCAGCTGTATTCAGGTCTGTAGCTTGCAGAAGAGGACCCACCCAGCACAAGCTGCTGCGCACAGCATGTGAGCAGGTCACTTTTGAGAGCCTTTCAGCAGGCAACCTGGGCGTTTAAGCTGCAGGCCTGCAAGATTATTTTGTTACTGCGGGGTTGCTGGGTTTCCCCGCTGTAAAGTTACTCTTTTCCTTTATTATTACTAATTTGAGGCGCGACTTTGAGAGTAAAAATCCTGTTCCTCATCAAGCCTTCAGTGGGTGGAATAGCCACTGTAAATTCCAAGGTCCACCATTAGTTTCACATTTGTCAGTTAATTCTTCTGTTAGGGAGAGCGTTCCCTTCTCCCTCACTTTTGTTTATATAATTATGTCTTCAAGGGTTATTTCGTTGTATGGGGTAGAATCCATTATTGTCATTGCTTTAATGTCCAATGTGCCCTAGATTTGGCCAGTAGCAGGCTCATTTAAACTGACTCCTAACTCCTTTAAACATGCCCCATGACTTCTTGAGCATTGCTGTACCTTTGGGTGTAAGAAATTCCAAGCTCTTCCAGGGGCTTGACACCAGCCTGGGCAACTTGGCAAGACCTCATCTCTACAATGAATTAAACAAAACAAAACAAAACAAGCATGGAGGCATGCGCCTGTAGTTTCAGCTAGTTAGAAGGCCAAGGTGGAAGGATCACTTGAGCCCACCAGATCGAGACTGCAGTAGCCGTGATCATTCCACTGTACTCTCACCTGGGTGACAGAGTGAGACTCTGACTCAAAAAAAAAGGAAAAAAAAAAAACAAGAAAAGAAAAAGAGGCTGGGCTCCGTGGCTCACGCCTATAATCCCAGCACTTCGGGAAGCTGAGGTGAGAGGATTGCCTGAGCCCATGGGTTCAAGACCAGCCTGAGCAACTTGGTGAGACCCCCCATCTCCACAATAAATCAAAAAATTAGCCGGGCGTGGTGGTGCGTGCCTGTAGTTCCAGGCACTTGGAAGGCTGAGGCAGAAGGATCACCTGAGCCCAGCAGGTTAAGGCTGCAGTGGCTGTGAGCATGCCACGGCATTACAGTCTGGACAGAGTGAGACTGACTCAAAAAAATTTAAAAATTAAAAAAATTAATTCCAAGTTCTTGTACTTCTGTATCAGACCTGTCCAGCTCCTTTTAGTGGATAATGTATTCTAAAACTAAGATCAGGGTGAGAGATGAACTCGTGGGAACAGAGATGTCCCAGCTTCTAGGCTGCCTCAGGCTGTAGGTTTCTAAGGCAGCAGGTGAAGTGAAAGGTAGGACTACGAGACTCAACTTGTGAGCTAAGGACTCAGCAAAATCAGGTTGACGATGGCAGGAGTCTATCACATGTGCACAGAGCTCAGTCGTTGGTTCACAAGGTAGTAGAACTTGGGTCAGCTCCTCCACTTGGAAATACCGCTGTACATTTCACAAATTTATAAACCTCCTGGGGGCAGGGGTAACATCTTTCAGCTCTTTTTGCGCTGGTGTGAATTACCTCCAGGGCAGAGGCCCTGAGAGGTTGGTTCTCCAGGAAAGTGGGAGGATTAGGGACAGCATGGGGACATGTGGAGAGGAAGAGTGGTCTCGGGGACTCCCATAGCAACAGGATACTTCACAGGTCTCTCCTGGCACAGAACTTCTGTTGTCTTCATGGCTGATTGGTGGCTGGCTTGCAGGAGAGTCAATGACAGGAGGAAACTCCAGGAATCAGAGCGGGTGACTCATAATGTGGGGCCAGTCTCAGAGGTGGGCACCCTGAGAAGAACCGTGCCTTCTGGTCATGTTCAGTGCCGTCTATTTACTAAAGGGCCTGCTGCAGGTGGGGGGGGGGGGCTGTCTGTCTCCAGTAGCTTTCACATGCCTCACTCCACTGGCCTCCACAATGCTGGGGGCAGGAGGCACTTTTCTGCCTTCGAGGCCAGAGGCCAAGCCTCAGGCTTGGTGAGTGACGCTGGGAAGGGCAGGCACATGTCTCTGCTGACTCCTGAGTTCTTCTCAGTCCAGGCTGGCCAGAGCTGCCTGGTCTGGAGGCAGCAGGGCAGCTGGGGCTTAAAGACCCCAGGGAACCTGCTCTCTGAGACTGTCTGAGCAGCCTCGGCAGTCCGGAGGCCCAGGCCAGCAGCACTGCTGCTTCTGAGTACGGCCCTGCTGGGCTCTGGCCAGGCTGGCCTAAGATGAAGAACCGATGCCAACTCTTGTGACTTGACGAGCAGGAAGCAGTTGTGGAAGGAGCTATCACGCTGGGTTGAGACCTGTGATGAGCCATAAGGAAGACGGCTAACTCTTCACTTGTTTCTGCCGTGTGACCCCCCTTGAGGGTGCATCGAGAGGGTTAGGGTCCTGCAAACCAGCCTAGAGAGGGGCTGGGAGGGCTTGGAGGAAGGAAGCTGGTGGTCTCAAGAACGGCAAGGCTGATCTCGGAGGCAGAGCCCCAGACGCCGGCAGGGGCAACTGGAGTTCGCGAGACAGGGAGTGGCGCCTGGGCTATGAGGGACGGGGAGGGGCCACAGGACAGGCGTGGGAGGGAACAGAACGGAGGGAGGGTGAGCCTGTCAGATGGGCTCCGCGGGCCTGGTTTCAGCCACCAGACCTTTTCTGCCACTTTGTCCTCACAGGCAAGAGGAGAATGCTTCGCCAGCCTGCTTCTTCAGGGTATTTGTGAAAAATATTAAAGCGTGACAATGTAAAAGAATGGGAAAGAGGTGGAATGAGAAGGAAAAAGAGGACCACGAGGAGAATACGAACAGAAGAAAGGGAAGAAACAAATAATCCTCCTCTTGCTGTCAAGATGCGCAAGTTGGAAGTAAGAAATCGTCCCTCACCCCATCAGGGGGCGCTGCAAGGCTCCGGGCAAACAGGCAACTTCGGAAAACAACAGCTTGTTACTGTTAGCAATCTGATGTTTTTTAAAAAATGTATTGATGGGTGACATTTGCACAGAGGTATGGGGTACGTGTGATATCTGATACGTGCATACAATGTACATGGATCACACCTGGGTGTTTAGCTACCCATCACTTGGAGCATTTGCCGTTTCTTTGTGTTGGGAACATTTCAAATCTTTTCTTCTGGCTATTCTGAAATATGCAATGCATTACTGTTAGCTAGTTACCTACTGTGCTATCAAACACTAGAACTTATTCCTTCTCTATACAGGGGCCAAAAAAACCGGATTTTTTTTGAGGGTTGGCCCCTGGTATTATAGTACAGGCTTCCCCTACTAAGTGTTCTAGGAACCCACTGGCATCAGTGTAGCAGCTAGCTTGTGACAGGCTGCGTTCAGCTTCAGGGAATTTTTGTTCTGGAGAGTCTTTCAAGGCATTTGCCCATCTCATGATGGGCTACTTACACAAACCACCTGCCCAAGGTGTGCTGAGTGTTCAGCAGTTTCCGGCCCCAAACGGCATGACCCTTGTGTCCCACCTTCCCTGTTCATCCGCCCTCACCCCGAGCGACTTTCGGTTTGCTTGCTTTCCCGGATGAGAAGAGTCTTCCAAAGGAAATGTTTTCCTGACACGGAAGAGGTGAAACAAAAAACAGCAGAAGCACTCAAGGGCCTCAAAATCGGTTGTTTCGAGCAATAGAAAAAGCGTTTTGACAGGGGTATTGCATCAAATGGAGAGTACTCTGAGGGTGACTAAAGTTTAAACATGTAAGAATAAATACAGCCAGGCTCGGTGGCTCAGCCTGCAATCCCGCGCCTTGGGAGGCCGAGGTGAGTGAATTGCCTGAGCCCACGGGTTCGAGACCTGCCTGGGC
>NW_007087693.1:12354-17672 GCF_000164805.1 Carlito syrichta
GGCCACTGCACTCCAGTCTGGGCGACGGAGTGAGACTCTGACTCAAAAAAAAAAAAAAAAGAATAAATACTTGTTTTCATTAATAAATACCATTTTTTGGAGGGGGTCCCCCTTGTCTGTTTGTACCCATTAACCAATCTTTCTTCTTTCTTCACCTCCTCCCCACCTAACCCTTCCCACCTTCCCAGCCTCTGGTATCTATCATTCTACTCTCCACCTCCATGAGATCAATGTTTTTAGCTCTACATATGAGTGACAGCATCTGATATTTGTCTTTTGGTGCCTGCCTTGTTTAACTTAACATGACCTTCAGTTTCATCCTTCTTGCTGCACATGATAGGATTTCTTTCTTTTTTTTAATGGCCAGTTGTATTCTATTGTGTATATAGTCTACATTTCCCTTATCCATTTGTCCCTTGGTGGGCATTTAGACTGATTCCATATTTTGGTTTTGCGCATAGTGCTGCAATAAACATGGGGGTGCAGGTATTCCTTTGATGACAACTTCTTGGCTGTTAGAGAATTTCCGTTTCCTTTCCTCTGGATAAGGAAATCAGCAATAGTGAGATTGCTGGACCATACGGTAGTTCTACGTTTAGTTTTGCTGAGAACCCTCCATACTGTTTTCCATAATAGCTGTACTACTAATTTACATTCCCACCAACAGTATGCAAGAGTTCCCCTTTATCCACAACCTTGATCGCATCTGTTGTTTTTTTCCCTTTTTAATCATAGCCATTCTAACTGGGGTGAGATGATATCTCATTGTGGTTTTTATTTGCATTTCCCTGATAATTAGTGATGCTAAGCATATTTTTATATACCTGTTGACCATTTATATGTCTTCTTTTGAGAAACACTGATTTTCCCACTTTTAAATGGATTATTATTTTGCTACTGAATTGTTTGAGTTCCTTGTGTATTCTGAATACTAGTGCCTTGTTGGATGAATAGTTTGCAAATACTATCATTCAACAGGTTGTCTCTTTACTCATTATTTTCTTCGCTATGCAGAAGTCTTTTAGCGTAAAAGCATTCCACTTGTCTGTTTTTGCTTTTGTTACCCATGCAATCTGATGTTGTAAGAGCCTATCTTGCACTACAAAGGCCTAGAAGTCTCACACGGTTTAAGGACTTTTAGGTCCTTTTCCTAAATAGCCTAAATAGAAGTCTTTTACATTATGTCACGAAAGGGAGCAAAATTAGGTGACACTCTGACAAGGGCTAACAGGATGGGAAAGGGCCAGTCATTCCACGGCAAACGTGTAAGGTTCCCACCTCAGAGGTCTCTATCATTCTGCCTCAAACACTAAGGGCAAAGATAAATCTCTCGCCATTGAATTCTCCAACAGCCAAGAAACTGTCATGAAAGATGTTTTATAAACATCTTTCATTTAAAAAATTAGAATAAAATTAACAATTTAAATATACAATCCAGTCACTCAAAACTATGTTGTAAGTATAAGGGAAAATAAGTGAAACCACTTATGCTGTATTAGGTGAGAAAAAGCAGGATATGAAATTGCATGTAAAAATCACAACTCCCTAAAAACTATCTAAAAATAAAAACCACTACCACCGCAAAGATTTATACAAAGAAAAATTGGATGAAAACAGAATTCTAGAAGAAATGAGATTTTTTTGTTTTCCATATTTTTACATAAATAGGTATAACAATGAAAAATATGTAACAAATATAATTTTATTTTATTTGTATTATTATTATTATTATTTTGAGTCAGAGTCTCACTCTGTAGCCCAGGGTGGAGTGCAATGCAACGGTACACTCACAGCCACCACAGCCTCAACCTCCTGGGCTCAGACAATCCTTCTGCCTCAGCCTTCCAAGTAGCTGGAACTACAGGCGTGCACCACCATACCCGGCTCATTTTATGATTTATTGTAGAGATGAGGTCTCACCATGTTGTTCAGGCTGGTCTCAAACGCATGAGCTCAGGCAATTCTCTCACCTCTGCCTCCCAAAGGCTGGGATTAACAAATAGAATTTCAAAGTAATAAGCTTATGTACTAATAACTGATGGATGGAAGAACTAGAGATGATCAAGTTCACAGGGAATTCAAAACAATCTTCTGTGAGAAATCTTGTCACGTTGTTTCTTTCTACACTCAGAAAACTTCATGGCATGCTAAATACATTTGCAGAAATCCCAGAAATGACTTTTCCTTGGCTGTGGAAGCACTGTGGACTTTTAAAAATCAGATTTACTAATGTTTTGCTTCTTGTAACTGCAAAGCAGGTCTCTACCCCAACTGCCCTGGAAATCATCGTAGATTTGCCACAGATCACTACATATGGGGTATGCCTAGGGTCCACTGTGGCCACTCCAGTCCTGCCTCTCTACGCACTTCTCAGGGAGATACCACTGGCTGCTAGGCCAAGCCCTCAGCTCTCTCTTCACCCAGCTTCTGCTCAAAGATGTCCCTAGAGGTGGACCTCAAGGGGCTGAAGCCATCCTCATGGTGATCTGATGCCTATGCAGCCACAGCTACATGACAGAGCTAGAGCCAGCCAGATGCTATTAGGAGTTGGCTCCGTTGCCAGGGAAAGCCATGTGAAAGTACAGAGCTCTGGGGTCTAGACTGGAGAGGGTGCTCTGTTCCCAGAGCCACTGGGCCCCCATGTCCTCACCCTCCAAGACAGACTGCAGGTACAGGAGCACGGAGAAAGGGATGGAGACTGAAATTAAATGCTGTGGTTGCTTAAGGAAGGGATTGTCAATGAAGTTTCCTGGATGGACACTTCCACTGACTTCCATTTTGCCAGTAGTTAGTCACCTGGTCACATTTAGCTGCAAAGGAGGCTGGGGATTGTACACCATTAATTATGGGGGTCCTATGAGCTCAGATAAAGTCTGATTACAACGGAAAGAGGAGTGTGAACTTGGGGGCACAATTGGCAGACACTGCTGAAAACAAATGACTCAGCTGACTTTGCTGCAAAACAAAAGGGGCAGTCTGCTGGGGGCTAATGGGAAAAATTGTCCTCAATGAAGAGAGAATCTGGAGCAGACTTAGCCCCAGATCTCGGTTTCTCCAATAAAAGAAATCAGGGCCCCTTGGAGAAATGGCTGATTCTAGACCAGAGCAGCAAATATTCAAGATGAGCCTGGAGCATTGTAGTGCCAGAAAGGAAGGAAATACTGAAAGGCAAAAAAATAAAAACTCACAATGACTGGGGTTTGTCAAAGGACACAGGAGTCAACTGAAAGAACTCCCAGTGGCCAAACCCAGAATAAATGGAGCAATAAAATAAATAATGTAGTATTGTATTATAACACAAAGTATAAAACATATCTCCATAAGTCTATATCAATAATATAAAAAAAAAGTCAGGCACAGTGGCTCACGCCTGCAATCCCAGCACTTTGGGAGGCCAAGGCAGAAGGATCACTTGAGGCCAGGAGTTCAAGACTAGCCTGGGCAACATAGTGAGAATCCATGTCTAAATGAAATCAGATAATTAGCCAGGCGTGTTGGCACCTGCCTACAAACCTAGCTACTTGGGAAGCTGAGGCAACATGACTGCGTGAGCCAGGAGTTTAAGGTTACAGTAAGCTATGACCATGCCACGGCACTCCAGCCTGAGCCACAGAGTGAGACCCTGTCTCCAAAAAATGAAAACAAAATAAAATGAGAGCATTTTCTCCCGCTGGTAGCAAAACAGGAAGTCAGACAGACTTGATGTGGAGGGAGGATCTGACATGCAAGAAACGCTCTGTTGCTGCCCTGAGGATGACGGAGTCAAAAGAAAGGAATACAAGCAGTCTCCAGGAGCCACAGGCAGGCCCAGGAAACGAGGACCGAAACCCAACAACCACTAGAAGCTGAACTCTGTCAACAAGAATAGGCTTGGAAGAGAGTGTTTCCCAGGGCTTCCAACTATGAGCTTAGCTCAGCTCACCCCTTGTCTTCAGCCTTGGGATACCCTAAGCAGAGAACTCAGGCTTGCCTCACGCAAACTTCTGACCCACAGGCCTGGGAGCTAATGAATGGGTGCTGCTTTATGTCACTCAGGCCATAGCAGTTTGTTATGCAGTAACAGAAAAAGGACATAGCACAGCTCCTCTCTGTAGTCTTCTCTTACTTCCCCAGGCACACCTGTGACATCTTGCCCTTTGTTGCTGTGGTACCTGATACATATTCCTGCTACGCTGCAAGTCGTCCTGTGTTATAATTACCCATTTACCTGCCTGCTCGCCTCACAAGACTCTGAGTTGCTAGGAAGCGGGAACTATGTCATTTTATCACTGCAATCCCAAGCACACAGTAGGAAGGTAAAATATATGCACCGAATAATGGTTTCCTTGAGGAAAAAATCCCAAGATCACTAACTAGTAATCATACACACTAAAATAATGAAGGATGCTGGAGACTTAAATCTAAGTAAGAGGAAAAGTCGCCAATACAAAAACAGAATGGTGGGGGAAGAAAATAATAGCTACTATTACTACACACACGGGGTGTTTCTAAGGAACCCAGAAGTAAGTGAGGAGTCCAGGTGTGACAGGTGAGGGAACAGAGTGGAGGAGTGAGCAGAGGAAATGTCTATCTCCAGATTACTCAGTAAACAAACAAGTAGATACTGAATGCCTGCTAGGTGGTCAGGCCAGGAACTGCGGGAGAACAACGTGTGGCAGAAGTTGACAGTTTAAATGCTCTCAGCCTCAAGGATTCTGAGACCTTCCTTTCCGTGGGATGCAAGTCTTAGACGACAGACTCAGAAGGACTCTTACAGACTTTGAGACTTGACGCATACACAAGCTTAAAAGTACGCTACTTTCTAAGCAGGTGGGAGCAAACTGGTTTCCCGCTGAACTCTGCGTTTTCGAAGCGCCCACCTTGGCTCCTGCGCCTCTGGCACCTCTGCTGACGGGTCTGCCACAAAAATGCCGGGAGGGGACCAGATATTTACGTGTTCCACCACCCCCTCAGTCCGCCCCTCGGGCTCCAGCGCCCCGACTCGTGGAGCCCCGAGCCGGGGCGGCTCCTTACCTCTCGGCACGAGGGCTGCTGCTCCCCTCTCCCTGGCCGCAAGAGCTGGGGCGGACACGCGGGGGACGGTGCCGGCAAGGGGCGGCATCCAGCGGGTGCCCAGAACCCCAGCGGAAGCCGAACGCGGAGGAAAACGGCGCAGGAAGTCGTGCGGCGCATTCGAGGGAAGCGGAGAAGGGCGGGAAAGATGTTTTCTGGGGCGAAGCCTCCGCGGGCAGCTGGGTCGAGCAGAGGGCCTCCCGGGCTCGCGCGTGGGCTGGCATTTTCTCCTGCGGGGAGCCGGGACTCGGGAGGGCGGCTCGGGC
>NW_007087693.1:18812-30619 GCF_000164805.1 Carlito syrichta
CGTCGCCTTCCGAAGCCAGCGAGGGGGCGCGCCGCCTCCCGCTTTCCGGACGAGAAACTGAGGCTTGTGAGGCAAGGCGTCCGCCCGAGGCCTTGCCGCCGGAAGCCCAGCAAGCCCTCACGCGAACACGCGAGCCCCTTTCTGCAGCCCTGGCTTTCTTGTCTTGCAGACATAGTGTGCGAGGGACCTGAGATTAACTGAGATTACTTTCTTCCGGGGGTAAGTTCTGGACACTCGGGTAGATGCAGTTTCCATCTTCCTAACACAGGCCTTTCGATGTGTTTGGCTGCAGCCTAGCCAAATCATGCTCTTGGCTTCTTAAAAAAATTACTTTTAAAACACGGCTCCAGCTACCTTTACCTCTTATGTAGCAGGACTGAACAGAAATACATCTGTCCTCTCGCATAAAGGAAGAAGTGTGCCTCCTCAAAAGGCCTACGGCTTGAAGAGTTACGGTTTTACTTTTGCAGTTCTTGATGCATACAGGGAACTTGAAGTTGGGTTATTTGCTCGAGATTTCCTAATTGCAAAACTGGTTGCTGGATTATGTGGCAGTTTGGTAATTTGTGCATTGTCTTGTGCAATATTTCTGAGTCCGATGACAAAACTTCGATGTGTAGAATATAATCGAAAGTTGTCTTGGTGGCCTTTGTGTGTGGCTACGGTGTTTTAAGATAGAATTCTCATCATGACATTGGTCTGTAGGATTTCTTTATGATTAACCCCCAAAAAATAAAGAGCCAGAGCTCTTTACAGAAGAAAACGTTGATACGTTTCCTTGAGTGATTGAAGCTTTATGCGTAATTGCAGATGTTTAAGAAATCTATTGCTGCCCAGTTACACTACTCTGTAATTTTTCTAGTATTAGATTGAAGAGAATTTCTAGTTGAATGTCTTTGTAACATCAGAAGACTTTTGAAAAGGTCAGATTACAGTGTTAACAGATTGATTTGTTATTTGATTAAAATATAAACATATGTTGAATCTTGTTGAATCCTGTTGTATATATCATTATAAAATGGTTATCCACGTGTATGTTTTGTGCAAACTGGCTGTTAAAGGTTTCTTTTAAATAATTGGATTACATTACAGACTGAATCCTTTAAGCAATGCTTTATTTATTTATTTTTGAGTTGGCGTCCCACTCTGTCACCCAGGCTGGAGGGCAGTGGCACACTCCCGGCCACCGCAGCCTCGACCCGCTGGGCTCAGGTGATCCTTCCACCTCAGCCTTCCAAGTAGCTGGAACTACGGGCACACATAATTTTTATTTTTTATTGTAGATGAGGTCTTGCCAAGTTGCCCAGGCTGGTCTCGAACCCCTGGGCTCAGGCAGTCCACTCACCTTGGCCTCCCAAAGTGCTGGGATTAGAGGTGTGAGCCTAAGCAACGTTTTAGATGGAGCTGTTGTTTCTAGTTTACTTTATTGCTACCAAAGGGGTATTATGTTTAATAGGTGCTGTATTAAAACAAAGTCATGCTTGATACTCTACATTTCCTATCACTTTGGTTTCAGGTTATTTTTTTACTTGTAGAATTGAGCTCTCTATTCCTCTCCATCCCTCAATTTCCATTATGAAACAATCAAACATACAGAAAATTGGCAATAGTAAACACTTAATGATGACCTTTTCGATTAAACATTTGTTGATATCTTGCCATATTTGTTTTATCTATGAATACTTGTACAGGCATACCTAGGAGATATTGTAAGTTTGGTTTCAGACCACTGCAATCAAGCAAATGAAGTGAGTCACACAGATTTTTTAGTTTCCCAGTGCATATAAAAGTTATGCTTACACTATGCTGTAGTCTATTAAGTGTGCAATGACATTATGTCTAAAAAAACATGGTGCATACCTTAATTTAAAAATTGTTTATTACTTAAAAATGCTAATAAACACCAGAGCCTTTAGAGCCATCATAATCTTTTTGTTGTGAAGGGTCTCACCTTGATGTTGATGGTTGCTGACTGATGAGGGTGGTGGGTGCTGAAGGTCAGGGTGGCTGTGGCAATTTCGTAAGATAAGACAACAGTGAATTTTGCCGCATCCATTAACTCTTCCTTTTATGAGAGATTTCTCTTTAGCATTTGATGCTGTTTGGTAACATTTTACCCACAAGAGAATGTCTTTCAAAATTGGAGTCCATCCTCTCTGACCTTATCACTTCTTTATCAACTACATTTATGTAATATTTGAGATGCTTTCCTGTTAGTTTAATAATGGTCACAGCATCTTCACCAAGACGGTTGTGCAGTCAGAACACAGCATCTCAAGAAACCACTTTCTTTGCTCCTCCATAAGAATCACCTCCTCATCTGTTCAGCTTTTATCATTATACTGCAGTTTGGTCGCATCTTCAGGTTCCACTTCTAGTTCTCGTGCTCTTTCCACCACACCTGCAGTTACTTCCTTCACTAAAAGTCTTGACTCCCTCAAAGTCACTCATGAGGGCTGGAATCAGCTTCTTCCAAACTCCTGTTAATGTTGATATTTTGGCCACTTCCCATGAATCACAAGTGTTCTTAATGGCATCTAGAATGGTGAATCTGTTTCAGAAGTTTTTCAGTTTAATTTGTCCAGATCCATCAGAAGAATCACTGTCTGTGGCAGCTATAGCCTGTGGAAATGTATTTAGTCTTTTAAATACTGTATTAAGACTCACAAGTCAAAATGACTCCTTAACTTATTGGCCGCAGAATAGATGCCATGCAAGCTGGCATGAAAACAGCATAATCTCCCTGCACGTTTCCATCAGAGCTCTTGAGTGACCAGGTACATTGTCAGTGAGCAGTGATATTTTGGAAGGAATTGTTTTTTCTGAGCTATAGATCTCAACAACAGACTTAAAATATTCAGTAAGTAAACCATACTGCTAAGAGATGTGCTGTCTGTCATCCAGCTTTGTTGTTCCCTTTTTTAGAGGACAGAGTAAATTTAGCATAATTCTCTTTTTTTTTGAGTTGGAGTCTCTCGTTCTGTTGCCCAGGCTGGAGTGCGGTGGCATGCTTACGGCCACCGAGCCTCTACCTGCTGGGCTGCTGGACTCATGTGATCCTTCCACCTCAGCCTTCCAAGTAACTGGAACTACAGGCATGTACCACCACACTCAGCTAATTTTTTGATTTGTTGTAGCGATGATATCTCGCCAAGTTATCCAGGCTGGCCTCGAACCTGTGGGCTCAGGCAGTCCTCTCCCCTCAGTCTCCCAAAGTGTTGAGATTATAAGCATGAACCACTGTGCCCGGCAGCATAATTCTTAAGGGCCTTAGGATTTCTGGAATGGCCACTGAGCACTGGCTTCAACTTAAAGTTATCAGCTACATTAGCCACTAACAAGGGAGTCAGTCTATCCTTTGAAGCTTTGAAGCCAGGCATTGACTTCTCTTCTCTAGCTATGAGAGTCTAGTGCTGTCTTTCTCCAATATAAGGCTTTTCCATCTCCACAGAAAATCTGTTGTTTCGTGTAGCCACCTCCATCACGGATCTCAGCTAGATCATCTAGATAACTTGCTGCGGCTTCTTTATCAGTGCTTGCTGCTTCACCTTGTAATTTTATGTTATGGAGATAGCTTCTTGCCTTAAATTTCAGGAAACAACCTCTGCTAGTTTCCAACTTTTCTGCTGCAGCTTCCTCACTTCTCTCAGCCTTCATAGAAGTGGCTTAAGGGAATGTCATGGTTGGTTTGATCTTCTGTCCAGACCTCTCAAACTTTCTCTGTATCAGCAGTAAGGCTGCTTTGCTTTCTTATCATTCAACATGCCTCCCTCTCTAAGCTTAATCATTTCTAGATTTTGATTTAAAGTGAGAGACATGCAGTTTTTCCTTTTACCTGAACGCTTAGAAGACCACTGTGAAGTTGTTAATTTGCCTAATTTCAGTACTTGGTTAGAGTGTCTGGGAACAGAAAGACCCAAAGGGAGGGAAAAAGATGGAGTTAATGGCCAGATGGTTGTGCAGTCAGAACACACACAACATTTAATAAGTTTGCTGTCCTGTATGGACGTGGTGCCTCAAAACTATTGCAATGCTAACATCAAATATCACACTGATCTGTGATCACCATAAAATAATAATAATAATAATAATGAAAAATTTTGTGACATTGTGGGAATTACCAAAATGCGAGAGAGACATGAAATCAGCACATCCTGTTGGAAAAATGGCATCAATAGATTTGCTTGGTGCTGGGTTGCCACAAACCTTCAATTTGTACAGAAGGCAGTATCTGAAGTGCAATAAGGTGAAGTGAAAATAAAACAAAATATACTTGTACTGAAAGAAAAACAAAAACTGCCAACCTAGAATTCTAGACCCTGGAATTATATCTTTCAAAAATAAAGGAGAAATAGAAACCTTCCTGGCTATTGGAGAGGGGGAGCCTGTGATACAAACGAGGTCTAACAATTAAGTTCGTGGATTCGTCCGAGAAAAAGTGCTGCATAACTCACTGCTGAATATCACTACAGTCACCTTCGAAGTACTCCTCCCAGGAAGTTATGCATCAATGCCAGTGCCTAGTTCACCTGTCAAAGCAATTTTAGAACTCTTTTTCTGGAATGGCCATCAGAGCTGTTGTTTTACTCTTGATGTCCTGAATGTCATCAAAATGTCTTCCTTTCAATAGTTTCTTTCACTTTGGGTAAACAAAGTCATTGGAGGCTAGATCAGGTGAGTGGGGAGGGTGTTCCAGTACAGTTATTGGTTTCCTGGCTAAAAACTCCCTCGCAGGCGATACTGTGTGAACTGGTGCACGGTCGTGATGCAAGAGCTCCTTTGCGACCATTTTTGCACACATCTTTCTCACGCCAAGATTTTCAGTTAAGATTTTCCTAACTGTTTCTCTGTTGATGTTTATGTGGTCTGCTATGCTTCTCACAGTCAGCCGACAATTCTGACACACAATTTGATGAATTTTTGTGATGTTTTCATCAGTTCTGTTCATTGCTGATCGTCCTGACCGCTCTTCATCAGTGATGCTTTCTCTCCCCTTAGAAGAATGTTTAGTCCATTTGTATGCTGCCATTTTTGTCATGGCATTGTCCTCATAAACTTGAACTAGCGTGTCCCTGATTTCCCGTCCACTCTCGCCAAATTTAACAAGGAATTTAATGTTTGTTTGTTGCTCTAATTCAAGCTCCGACTTTCTCACAACAGCACACGAAAACTTAATAAATGCCACTCATCAAGACACCACCACACAACAAGACGAACACAGCTGTGAGACACTGATGTACCAAGGTTATGAAACCTTACTGAGTTGTCTGTACAATGCTGCCAATGTAAGCACGTGGTGGCAAGTTCATAAACTTAATTGTCAGGCCTCGTAATAAAGCCAAGAACAATAAAACAAGGTATGCCTGCATACTGCTTTCAGTTGAACCAATTAACACTAAGCTGTAGGTGTTGTGACACATTATTGTTCATTCTTTTAGGTGTGATAATTCTATAGTGTAGTCTAATATCCATCCATATTTAAATTTCAGTTGTACCAAACTGCCTGTTATAACTTTGTACACCCATTTGCACAAAACCAGGATCCCATCAAAGATAATTTGTTGCATTTGGTTGTTATTTATTTATTTATTTATTTATTTATTTATTTATTTATTTTGAGTAGAGGGGGTATCTCTGTCACCCAACCTGGAGTGCAGTGGCACGATCGTGGCTCACTGCAGCTTTGACCTCCTGGGTTCAGGTGATCCGATCCTTTTGCCCCAGCCTCCTGAGTACCTGGGACAATAGGCTCATGCCACTCCACCTGACTAAGTTTTTTATTTTTTTGTGGAGATGAGGTCTTGCTATGTTGCCCAGGCTGGTCTCAAGCTCCTGGCCTTAAGCCATCTTCATGTGTCAGCCTCCCAAAGTGCTGGAATTACAGGCTTGAGCCATCACACCCAACCATGGCTGTTAAGTCTTTTTGATCTCTTCTATTTTATAATGGGCTCACCTCTTATCCCCTTTTAAAATAACATTGAGTTTTTAAAGAGATCAAGACAGTTGTCTAAAACAATGTGACTCACGTTCTGAATTTGTCATATTTTATTCCCCTTGTGGTTTCTTGTGGCTTGTTCTTGTATTCTGCTTTTACTAGCTGTTAGTTGTAAACTAGGTTTAAAGGATTAATTAGTTTCAATTTAAATATTTTGGGCAAGAATACCTGATAAGTGAATTTGTATGCTTCATATGCCTCCCATTAGAAGACATATTTTGTTCAGTTCCATTATGTGATGCTAAGTTTGATCACTTGGTTGAGGAGGTTAGGGCGAGGTATGTTTTCCCCACTGCAGTTAGCAGGTTAGTAATCTGGGGCATGATGAAATAGCATTGTGGTACTATCCTGTTCTTCAGTGATCTAAATACTCTTACTAAATACTTGTAGTGGTATCTTTTGCTGATCCTTGTCAGGCAAACTTTTAAATTTCAGTGTTTTGTTGATCTTCTTTTGATCTATAGTTGGAAATAAAATCACAGGAATTGTAAAATATCCTAGCCATCTATGTTAATCAGAATTTGATTTGTGGATTTTTTAGATTTTTAGTGATGAATTCAAGGTTATGAATTTCAAAAGAACCATGTCTTCAGAAAAATGGGAAAAACTCAATGCCTGTTTTTCCTGTACTCTTAAGATAGTGAGTCTAAATTATTCTTATTCAACACTTACTGCACCAAAATAGCCAGAGATACAACGTAAAGGAAGGGTGACTCTTCTAGAATACATATTAAGAAAATGGTCTGTTTTCTGGTGTAATGGCAGGAGCACTGCATTGAGAGTCAGAAGGTCATTCTGTCACTATGTGAAGTTCAAGAATTACAAGTTTTGGAGCCAGGCATGGTATGTGTGCCTGTATGGTCCCAGCAATTTGGTAAGCTGAGTTGGGATGATTCTTTAATCTCAGGAGTTTGAGGGCATCGTGGGCAACATAGGAAGACTCCATCTTTAAAAAAGAACTGTAAGTCTAGGCAACATAGCGAGACCTCATCTACAAAACAATCAAAAAATAGCTGGGCATGGTGGCGTGTTCTTGTAATCCCAGCTATTTAGGAGACTGAGGCAGAAGGATCGCCTGAGCCCAGGAGTTCAAGGCTGCTGTTAACCATGGTTATGCTATTGCACTCCAGCCTGGGTAACAGAGTGAGACCCTGACTCAAAAAAATAAAAGCAAACAAACGAAATAAAATAAAAAAGAACTATACATTTTTAAACTTTACTCCATGTTCTTATTTCATAGTGATTATGCTAATAAACATTTATGAATTAAGAGTGAATTTATGATAATAAATAAGGTTTGTTGCTTACTTTTAGAGGTGAACCTCATTTTTATTAAGCCAGATATAAGTAAATCAAATATATATAATCTAAAATAGAATTTATTTCCCAACTAATTAATTAATGGACATTTCATAGGTTATTGTTTTAAAGAAGATTTTATAATAGGATTTCCTTATGTAACAGTTTCAGTAAAAATATGATTTAATTCATGAAATGATTTATATGAATCATATAATCCAGATGAATCAAATAGAGGGAAAAATAAGATTTCCCCCTTATTCTCAAAGTTGTTGTGAAATATATATCTACATATCTATGACTACACACACACTTAACAAGAAATTTTTTTTTTTTTGAGTTGGAGCCTCACTCTGTCATCCAGGCACACTCATGACCACCGCAGCCTTGACCTGCTGGGCTCAGGAGATCCTTTCACCTCAGCCTTCTAAGTAGCTGAAACTACAGGTGTGTGCTACCATGCCCAGCTAATTTTTTGATTTTTTTGTAGAGACGAGGTCCCACCAAGTTGCTCAGGGTGGTCTTGAACTCCTGGGCTCAGGCAGTCCTCTTGCCTCGGCCTCCAGAGTGCTGGGATTACAGGCTTCAGCCACCGTGCCTGGCCAAGAAATTTTAATTTTGTCTTTTATCTTGGACATCCTTGGGATTTATTTGAAACATTGGTTGATTGTGTTTTTCATGGTGGCTCATTACATAGTTGCTTTGTAATATCTCTTATATTGTTGCCTTTATTGTTATTTAACTCTTAGATTAAACAGTTAAGATTAGGTCTCAACTCTTATGTTGTTGTTGCTATTTATACCTTGTCTTCCCAACTGTTTGATGATAGCGATAGCATCTTTTTTGGATCCCTTACTATAATTAGCACTCTGCCTTTTTTGCAAGGGCTCAACAGTTATTTGAGATTCATAATAGCATAAATTTTAAAAGCACTATGATGTTTAATAATTTTGTAATTTTCTCTAAAGATAACTTTTTTCCCTTTTTTGTGATTAGTCATTTAGTGTGGACTTTATTAATTAATAATGACAAATTAAAATAAAAGTTTAAGATACAATTTTATTAGCATTCTTCTGATAATTTCCAGATTTGGTCCCCTGATTGTCACTTACTAGAATGCTTCTAGAGCACTCTGTGCACACCTGCCTCTGCCATTGATTGTACTCAGCACATTGCACTACACAGATATTAATTAGTTAGTTAATTAATTTAAAGTCGTGGTCTCACTCTCTTGCCCAGGCTGGAGTTCAGTGGCATGATCACAGCTCATCACAGCCTCAAACACCTGAGCTCAAGCAATCCTTCCACCTCAGCCTCCTGAGTAGCTAGGCCTACAGGCTCATGTCACCATGCCTGGCTAATTTTTTGATTTTTTTTTGTTGAGATGGGGTCTTGCCACGTTGCCTAGGCTTGCCTCAAACTCCTGAGCTCAAACAGTCCTTCCGCTTTGGCCTCCCAAAGTACTGGGATTACAAGTGTGAGCCACTGTGCTCAGCCTACACAGATGTTTAAACAAAGGATTCAGGGCTAGGTAATCATAATACCTCAATTTTGTTTCTGCTTAAATTTATTTTTGTTTGTGCATTTTTTTCCCTTTGTATCCAGGTGCCTTAAGGAACATGTGTAGTTTTTAGATTGGTTCTCCTTATCCGCATCTGTCATCTTCTGTTAGTATCTTTACTTTCTAGTAGAGCTTCTCAGACTTGACCTCCATAGCCATATCGGCATTTCTTTTTGTTGTTGTGGTGGTTGTTTTAGTTGGAATCTCACTCCTATCGCCTAGGCTGGAGTGCAGAAGCACGCTCACAGATGCCACCACAACCTCGACCTGCTAGGCTTAGGTGATCCTTCCACCTCAGCCTTCCAAGTGACTGGAACTAACATTTCTTTATATTCTCCAATATCTGTTAAAATATTTTTCATCTCATGATTATTATATTCTAAAATTGAGTCTCTCTTATCTTGGCAATCTTTGATCTTACCCATTTCCTTTTTCATGTCATCCTACTTTTGCATCTTAGCCTAGTTTCCTGTTTGGCTTTGTGTTCTTGTTTCATAAAGGCATGTCTTCTGGCATTGAGGATATCATACAATTTTCTGTAAATTTCAAACTGCATCTTGGGAAGTAGAAGGAGTAGTAGTATTTGATTGTCAGAAACTTCACACCACAGTTTTGGACTTTATAGTAACTGTGGTAGATCAAATTATTCTGACTTTACAGATGAGGAAACTAAGGCTCAGAGATGTTAAGAATCTTGCTCAGAGTCACGTAGTGAGGTTGAGGTTTTATGTGACTCTTCCAGTTGGAGCACGGGCTGCTAACCCTCTTGCTGCCTCTGCATTGCTCATGCTCTCTGTATGTGCATCATCCTCTATGGGAGTGTATGCACTGGAATCTTCTAGGTGTGGGACCAGCATAGTTTTAAAAACCACTCAAATTTAGATAGTGTTCTCACCCCTCAGTTTTTGCAGTTGTTAAGTCAAAGCATTCTGAACAGTGTGTGGGTAAACCTGAATGATTTCTTTATTTATATTACATATACTTTACAGTAGGATGAGAATAAATTGGGGTCTATTTTAAATAAATTGTATGGGAAGTATGTTTCATTTTCTGATCTCTTAGGAAAAGGAATATGGGAGAGTTTAATGTACACAGAAAATTCATTTCAGTTTCTTCAATAGAGTGAACAGTAGGAATTTTCAGTGTGATTTTTGCTAGGTTTTAGACTCTTTATCATTCTGAATAGACTGTGAACAATAACCCAAATATCTCCATGGCTTAAAACAACAAAGGCGTCTTTTTTGCTCATGTGACGTGTTCATTGAGCGTTAGCTGGGGATGTCTGCTCAACATTGTCGTCATCCTGCTTTGGGACCTCACTTGGGAGGACTCTGTCTGGAACGTAACTGGCTGTTGGGACACAGGGAAAGGAGACTGTGTTGAGCACATTCTGGTTTTTCAAGCTGTTGCTTGGAAGAAACCTTTGCCACTTTCACTTTCAAACTCTGGCCAAAAGACGTCTCCTGGGCTGCACCTGAGATAAGTAGGATGGGAAATTCAATCTTATCATATGCATAATCAGAGTTAAATTGAGTATTTGTGAACAGCCTTGCCACAGAAACAATATTTTCTTCTGATAATTTTTTGAAAATTATTAAATGAAAGCTGGGGGGAAAATGTAAGTCAGTATCTACTTTTTTTTTTCCCTGTGTTTTAGATTTTTTTATGTAAATAGTGATAGGGTCTTACTGTGTTGCCCAGGCTGATCTCCAACTTCTAGGCTCAAGCAATCCTCCCACCTCAGCCTCCCAAAGTGCTATTAACCACTGTGCCCAACTGATACCTACTATTACTTGTCTTTGAGAACGGATCTGCAGTCTAAGGTTAAGTCAATTTTAATTGTTTCTGTGCTATTATTTAATAATATATACAGTCAGCTCATGTATGTATGTGCAGGTTCTACATCCATGATTCAACCAACCATGGATCAAAAATATTTGGGAAAAAATAATAACAGTACAAGCTAGGCATGGTGACAATCAACTGTAGTTCCGGCTACTCAGAAGACAGGAGGATTGCTTGAGCCAAGGAGTTTAAGACCAACCTAGGCCCTGTCTTCCTAAATAAATAAATAAATAACACATAATACATAAGAACAATACATAATAACTATTTACGTGGCAATTACATTGCATTAAGTGTAAGTAATCTAGAGATAATTCAAATATGTGGGAAAATGTACAGAGGTTATATGTAAATACTTCGCCATTTTATTTTATTTTATTTTTTGAGTCGGAGTCTCACTCTGTCGCCCAGACTGGAGTGCAGTGCCCTTTCTCGTGTATTTTGTCCCCTCGACTTGCTGAACTCCGTTGATCCTTCTAGAAAATGATTCCGAGTAGGTAGAATTAAGACCACGTGGAAGTCCTGGAGGAAACAATTTTTATTGGTCTAAACAATTGCCACCCTTGCCTGAGTGGATTTTCACCCAAGCCCACACACCATGAAAGTGTCCAAATCCTCAAGGCCATTGGGAAGTCTGTAAGACCTGATAGCAAAGTAATAAGCTGCCATGCTTTTATGAAATGATGCTTCTTAATTTTATAGGTGAAGTGTTTCTCTTAACTCTTCATTGCTTCTCCAGCCATACAGCTTCTGAATGGCTCATCACAGGGATGTGCTGCTATCTGAGACTTTTATTCTTTGTGCCCTTTATGTACAAATGACCTAGTTAGAGTTAAGGTAGTAAAAATTTCTGAGTTCACATTTGTCACAGACAGAGTTTGGATAACAATATTTTAAAATATAATATTATTGTTATTATATTTTTCAGTGCAGAGTTAATGATAGAAAATGAAAAAATTTAACAGGCAAACATAAGATGTACATTTTTATCTGCAAAGCTTAGGTAATGCCAGCTGGTCATTGGCCCTTTGTGTGTAAATGTATCATTTTGCAGATACCACACCTGGACCCCAGCAACTTACTGAAATGGAACATTTCTCAGGACTT